>NC_043003.1:57449163-57461663 GCF_006345805.1 Octopus sinensis | reverse complement strand
ATAGATAGATAGATAGATAGATAGATAGATAGATAGATAGATAGATAGAAGATAAATAGATAGATAGATAGATAAGTTTCTTTATTGGCCACACAGGGCTGCACACAGATGGAACAAGTTACAAGGTAGAGCTTTTCTTTTGGGGGATGAAGAGAACAAAAAACAAAAGAAAAAAAAAGGGGTGGCGTAGGTTTTCGATCAAGAGGGATCGTAAAAGGGAAGAAAAGAACAAAAACAAAAAAAAATTGAATAAAATAAAAAGAATAAAAAGAGAAAAAAAAGAAGATAGATAGATAGATAGATAGATAGATAGATAGATAGATAGGTAGATAGATATAGTGTTTAAACACAGTAATAACATTAAAAAAAACCTGCGCACATCTTAATTTAACCCACAAGGAAGTTTTTTAATGTTCGAATCTATTTCAATTAACCAGTTTGTCCTATAAGCCTGCGGATTATGAATTGTGAAGTATTTGGTTTCTATGTCGAAACAGCCCAGCGACCATCTATTGCTTTTCGTCACTGCTTCGTGGAGGTGGTTGAGGCGATGGTGGTTGTAGCAATGGAAGTCTTTATTATTATTATTATTATTATTATTATTATTACTATTATTATTATTATTATTATTATTATTATTATTATTATTATTATTATTATTATTATTATTATTATTATTATTATTATTATTTTATGTTTGACTTTTGCTTTATGTCTGTACAAGTTGGCTCCAAGTCTCACCCAGAGACCTCAAGAGACAACAGGTTGGAAGTTATTATTATTATTATTATTATTATTATTAGTAGTAGTAGTAGTAGTAGTAGTAGTAGTGGTGGTGGTGGTGGTAGTAGTAGTAGTAGTAGTTTTTTGATGGTGATATTTGATAAAAGCTGTAAACAGCATTGAGATGGGGTAACATTTGTTTGGCTTCGAAGAGCAAGGGGAAGACAAAATAAGAATGAAGAATGAATGAATGTAAGAAAGAGAGGGAGGAAGAAAGAAAGAAAGAAAGAAAGGAAAATGAAAGAAGGAAGGAAAGAAACAGTAAAGGAAGGAAGGAAGGTAAGAATGAAAATAGATAAGGAAATATTGTAACAGAATAACTGCCAGTCAAATGGTAAGTCATACAAATTGACAAAACAGAACGGCGCATTCTTTTTATAGCACTACTCTCTCCTCATGATTTCTCTCTCATTACATACATATATACGTACATACACACATACATACACACACATACATACACACATACATACTTACACACACACATACATACATACACACATATATACATACATGCACACATACATACATACATACACACATACATACATACATACATACATACATATATATATACACAAACACACACACAACATATATATATATATATATATATAAATACATATTATGCAACACACATACACACACACACACAAAATAGAAGCGCGCTCACATACACACACATATAGAATAGATTGACAGATACAAAGATACAAATAATTACATATATATATGTGTATATATATATATAATATATATATATATATATAGATTAATATATATATATATATATATATATAGATATGTAGAGATAGATATATAGATACAGAAGGGATGAGATGGAAAGATAAAGAAGGGGGTGGATGAATTCGATAGCGACTGAGGGAGAGAGAGAGAAGGAGAGAGGGAGAGAGAGAAAGAGAGAGGGAGAGGGAGATAGAGAGAGAGAGAGAGAGAGAGTGGGAGAGTTATGGAGAGAGACTGGTAGAGAGATAAGGAAAAAAAGACAAGCAGAGAGGGTTATGATGCATAGATGACAGAAACAAACAAGTGCGTCCCATTTTCCTGTTCATTATTGAATTCACTAAAAGTCAGCGCAAGTTTTTACTTAAAGGAAATATTTCATATGAAACGCAGTAATGTGACAACATGACAAGTTCGCTTTGCAGGAAACGAAGGAAGTGCGAAAGCCGGTTAACTGTTTTGAACTACACAGCCGTTTCGTTCCCTTTCATACAAGTTATAACCGGTGTCCGTGCATGTGTACGTATGTATGTATGTATGTATGTATGTATGTATGTATGTATGTATGTATGTATGTATGTATGTATGCGTGTGCGAGTGTGTGTGTGTATGTATGTATGTATGTATGTGTGTGTGTATGTATGTATGTATGTATGTATATATATATACACACGGCGGTGCATCAGCATGGCCGCAGCTCTGAGCTGAAACAAGAGAAACGAAATATCTATCTATCTATCTATCTATCTATCTATCTATCTATCTATCTATCTCTTTTACTCTTTTACTTGTTTCAGTCATTTGACTGTGGCCATGCTGGAGTACCGCCTTTAGTCGAGCAAATCGATCCCAGGACTTATCCTTTGTAAGCCTAGTACTTATTCTATCCGTCTCTTTTGCCGAACTGCTAAGTTACGGGGACGTAAACACACGAGCATCGGTTGTCAAGCGGTTTTGAGGGACAAATTAAGCACCAGTTGCGTACTGGGGTCGATCTAATTGACTGACCCCTCCCCCCAAATTTCGGGCCTTGTCCCTAGAATAGAAAAGAATCGTTGGCGCATTGATGAAATGCTTAAAGGTATCTCGACCGTCGCTACGTTCTGAGTTCAAATACCGCTGATGTCGACTTTGTCTTTTACCTTTCAAGTACCAGTGATACACTGGAGTCGATGTAATTGACTAGTATCCTCCCTACAAATTTGAGGGCTTGTGCCTATAGCAGTATAGATTATATAGGTGTCGTCTTGGCAGAATCGTTGCCGCCACAGAAACAAATACTAAGCGGCATTTCTTTCCATTTTATTTCTGAGTTCAAATGCCACGGTGGTCGACGTCTTTTTGAAACTTTATTATTATCATTGCTAAGGTGGCGAGCTGGTTGAATCGTTAGCGCCCCGGACAAAATGCTCTGCAGCATTTCGTCCGACTTCATGTTCTGAGTTCAAATTCCCTCGAGGGTGACTTTGCCTTTATTCCTTTGGGATCGATGAAATAAGTACCAGTTGAGTACTAGGGTCTATGTAATCGACTACCTATCCACATTTCAAGCCCTTTGCCTGTCAGAGGAAGGATTTTAATATGGGCAGTGTACAAATGCCCCTCATTAACTCGGCCACCATATTTCAAAGAGTAACAAGTTATCATGTTCTTCGAACGATAGGAACAGTCCCTTGTCTAAACTCATTCGTACATATGTACATACATACTTGCAGACAGACATATACAATATGTCCAGTTCCTCTAGTGGCATGTAACCAGTATAATTAGTCGCAAGTTCAGGCCATCGGTTACCAGACCAGTAACACTACCAAGCTTGCTTGGTAAGAAGTATGTTTTTATTTATTTATTTATTTATTTATTTTGTTGGATACACGGCAGGACAAAAAATAGAACCTGTTAAAGGACGGGTGAACCCAGTAGAATCAAAGGAAGTGAGAGACCCCTCATCTCTATGGGAAAAGTAAATCTCTGATGTAACATCTGTTATAACGTTTGCATCAGTGATATATAGAAGTCCTTTCAAGGTCAATGAACACGTTGTTTAAAGAGTGGGATTGGATCCCTGCAAGAACGTTTCTCTCTGTAAAGGCTTCAGGAACAGGTATCGCCTAATTTTTAGTATCTCTACTGTGGTACATTGTAGCTAGCCGTAAGCAAAAAAAGGCAAAATAATCAATGAAATCTCCACGATAGAAAGAAAGCTGTGAGCGCGGGTAATAAGCTAACTGAACAACTGTTGCAAGAGGCGCTCATCGGGATCTTTGTGGTTTTCGTCACTGTTTTGTTCCAATTGTTTTCAAATTTGGTATATTGATTAAGTTTTGTATACTAATTATGAAAATGAAATTCATTTCCCCGATAAATCCGCAATTAAAATATTATTAGCCATTAAAATGTGCAAAATTTGGGTATTTTAGCCAATCAGAAGCGAGTATTTTACATATCACCGAGGCGAAAGTTTCTAATTCCATAGCAACCAAAGCAAAGAAGCACCACGTTTTCCATAGCTGATTGCAAAAAGCTGTTTCCGTAGTAATCAAAGATGCTGCACATGCGCACAAGGAGGAGAAGGAAATACGAGAAAGATAATTTATTTTATGTTTTGACATACCGATGGAAGAGGCAGCGAACGTGGTTTTCTGATTGGCTGAAAATTGTGAAAATTATAAAACTTTGAATAACTGTAGCATTTTTGTAAAAAATTTCTGGAATAAACGAATAAGAAATTCGGATTCAGCGTCAAAAATTACATCTATATGATGCATTAGAAATTTTTTTGAAGATAACTGTAAACAGTGACGAAAACCACAATGATCCGCCCGTCCTTTTCACCTCAGTACTGAGATTGTAACCCTCTGGCAGGACTGAAAAACCACATCCATACTGTTTTAAGAGAACAATGAAACGATGGCATTACTTAAAATCGAGTTGCAACCATCATCAACGCCTGTATGTATGTATGTATGCACGCATTGTCCGTTACATCTGTGAGTGACTGTTTAGATCCACAGTTGCAAACTAATTCTTCTTTTATCGACAAATGTATTTACTGTTCAGTGGGTGGGACCGGCCTTGTGCAAGCTCTTTCCTCACATTAAAGAGATTGGTTAGATTTTTTTGTTAATGTGCATACTTAAAAATATGCATACAAGCATATACACATCATACAGGCACACACAAACACGCGTGCATATACATATACTTATATATATATATATTATATATATATATATATATATATATATATAATATATATATATATATATATATATATATATATATATATATATGTATATATATGTATATGATTAGTGTGTTTGCTGTGGACATTTATACTTTCCATCGTACCCAGCAAAATAAGCTGTGATGTGCCTGATGTACCCTTATCAGACGTATAGCCATGATGGGTATACTGGGCTTCGTATATTTTACCCCAGTGTCACTTATCTGACATGCACTGCACTCTTACGGCAACTATTGTTGCAAAGAAGGTGAAAATGATGGCAATGAAAAAAGCGCACGAGCAATTGGCTGATAGGTGGGAGGAGAAACCTCTGCACGGCAAATATGTGACCCGCAGCAAACAAGCTGATGTTGACCAGAAGCAAACCCATCAGTGGCTACGGAGCTCAGGGCTAAAAGCAGAGAGCGAATGTTTCATCCTGGCTGCTCAAGATCAAAGCCTATTAACCCGGAACTACGAGGCCAATGTGATGAAAAATGGAGCAGACCCAAAATGCCGATTCTGCCAACGACATGATTGAAACAGTGGACCACCTAATCTCTGGATGTAAAGTCTTAGCACCAGTGGAGTATAAATTAAGACCTGACAGAGTTGGCCAATATCTCCACTGGCTAATAAGTCGGCATTACAATATCAAAACTGCCAACAAGTGGTATAATCACCACCCTGAGGCTGTAACTGAAGGAGAAAATGTAACGATTCTGTGGGACTTTCCAGTACATACAGACCGAACCATCAAGGCCAATAAACCAGATATTGTTTGTGAAAGACAAAACAATAAAGTTTGCTTATTGATTGACATGAGCATCCCCTGTGATCATAATATCTCAGCGAAAGAGTTTGACAAGCTCAGAAAAATATAAAGACCTACTCATTGAAATTGAGAAAATGTGGCATCTCAAGGCGGTTACAATACCAGTTGATCGTAGGAGCACTAGGAATGACCAAGAAGGGAACCGAAAATTATATGAGAATGATCCCTGGCTACCATCCCTGCAAGAAGTGCAAAAGATTGTCTTAACTGGTACCTCACACGTATTGAGAAGAGCATTGTCGATGTGAGAACTGTTGCTGCTCATGTATTTTTATTTAACTTAAAAAAAAAAATGAACGAACTATTGTTTAGTCTAATGGCCTACCAATGTACCTATGAGTTTCTTTGCCCTAGGAGTCGGGAAGACACTCGGCAAGAAATGGAAGCATATTTGAAAGAAGAAAAAAAAAAAAAAAAAATAATAATAATAATAATAATAATCCTAGGATGGAATTTATAAGTATTTAATGCATCGCTACCTGCGTTTCCACAAATCACGTGACTTTTAAGATCACAGTCCGTATTCCTGGGATGATTACAGTGTAGTCTGTATTATCCGTGAGCTTCCGGTTGATCATCATCATTTATTCATTTCTTCAGGCGATTTCTCATTAGTAGATGAACCAACGAAGGATGTTTTCCTCTTTTTACCAGTCTTAAGGGCAAACGGGTTATGCGGGTGTTTCTGTGTGTATTTGGTGGGGGAGAAGCTGAAGTTGATGGGAATAGAGGAAAGAATGGTAGTTATATACGGATGGAAGTGTGTGTGGTGTTGCTGGATTTATTTTGCTATTCATTCAGCAGATTTTAAGGATGGGTTTGTACATGTTTGTGTTTGATTTCCTTTAAGGCATTACTATCTTCAGTAAATTCTGAGCTCAACAGGAGGTCAAGTACTGCTGCTATACATTGGGGTTTGTTGACTACGCTGATAAATGTTACTTTCTTGTGGTGACCTCTTCATTGTTTTGTTGGTATAGCATACAACATCTCAAATATTAGTTGGTTTGTTTATTTCTTTGTGTTCTTTCGCTTTTCTATAATGTGTTATTTCATTTCAAAATATTTTTCATTCGAACTCTATGAATGATTAGAAAATTACTATTTTTAAATCTCAGAACGTGAGATATTCAGCAACAGTACTTTGTAGTTAAGATTGTTTGCCATATTAACATGGCAGTTCTGGATGAAGTGAAATAACCCAGAAATCATGATTCACAGGTATTGTTTTGTGGGCTAGATTCCCTTGTTCGAAAATGCAAGGACACAGATCGTGTCGTATAGGGAGCTGGAGACGATGTCTCCTGGGGCTAAATTACATATATATATAGAGATGCATATATATATATATTATATATATAATATATATATATATATACACATACACACATATATATATATACATACACACATATATATATATAGAGAGAGAGAAAGAGGGGGAGATAGTTATTTAAATTGATCGATAATTAACCAGCGTTTAGAGCTCCATGTGTATTCCTCTAAATTCAGGTGACGTATTTCTGTTAAAATTAAATTATGTTATTGTCTTTAATACACTCGCCCACACACACACAAACGCATACACACACACACACACACACACACACACACACACACACACACACACACACACACACACACACATACACACACACACACACATGCATACTCTCTCTCTCACACAAATGCAGGCAGATTTAGTTGCACCCTCACGCACATGTACAATCACATACCTGCAAGCATATGTGTGTATATATATATATATATATATTAACAACTTGCCCATGAATTGGCTTTAATATAACCGTCTTCATTTTCAGGAAATAAAAGTACAATCCTATATAACGCAATATAACATTATTCCTGGCAAATTACGGCTATGAATAAGTGTGTGTGTGTGTATGTATGTGTGTGTGTATGTGTGAATGTGTGTGTGTGTGTTTATGTATATATAGCTATGTATGTGTATGTGCGTGTGTTTGTGTGCGTATATATGCATGTATGTTTGAAAGAAAATGGATAAATTTAATTGAATTTCTCTTCTTGATTTTCCAGCAAAAAGTATATAAATAATATAAGTAAATTAAAATTTCAAAAATGAAGAAATCTTTTTCTTCTATAAATGTGCAAAGAGTTCAATGAATAACATAGATATCTTTAAATAACATCTTTTACAAAATTGTATTATTTTAATAACACGTAGGAGTGTAAATTAGATGTTATAGAGTACAGTTTGTTATATATTGGAACAATGGTATTATCTAACGAAATGCATTACGTAGAAAACAAATGATGTAAATCCAAGAGAAATTCTAAGAATGTAAATGCAAAGGAATAGGAATTAGAATATATATTATTAACATAAGATAAAGTTAAAGTGGATTAAAATAAAATAGAGATGAATTAAATAATACAAAAAAATATGCTCAATTAGAAATAGAAAAAAGGAGACAAGTTATAAAGAATTTAACTAGAGTAGAAAAGATAAATAAAATTAATGAAACTTAATAAATTGGTGGTTTAAAAGAAGACTGTAAATTCCAAGTTCAATAATTAAATAATTATATACCCCCCCATAAACATGCTCATATATATATGCATGTATGTATGTATGTACGTTTTTATGTATGCATGTATGTATGTATATATGCACATATATACATATGTATGTACATACACACATACATATATATATATATATATGTATATATATATATATAATATATATATATATATAATATATATATATATATATATATATGTGTGTGTGTGTGTGTGTGTGTGTGTGTACATATATACATATATAATGTATGTGCACAAACGTATATACGCACACACACACTCACACGGGCACACGCATATATATACATGTATATATATATATATATATATATATATATATATATATGTGTGTGTGTGTGTGTTGTGTGTGTGTGTGTGTTGTGTGTTTGTGTGTGTGTGTGTGTACATATATACATATATAAATGTATGTGCACAAACGTATATACGCACACACACACACACTCACACGGGCACACGCATATTATACATGTATATATATATATATATATATATATATATATATGTGTGTGTGTGTGTGTGTGTGTGTGTGTGTGTGTGTGTGTGTGTGTGTGTGTGTACATATATACATATATAAATGTATGTGCACAAACGTATATACGCACACACACACACTCACACGGGCACACGCATATATATATATGTATATATATATATATATATATATATGAATATAGATATATGTACGTGTGTGTAAAAACGCCCACACTCACATGCACACACACGTGTATATATATATATGAACATTTACGCACATACATACTTGCCTGCAAACACACGTACGTGTGTATACGCCCACACTCACATGCATACACACGTATAGATATATATATATGAACATTTATGCACATACATACTTGCCTGTAAATACACGTACGTGTGTATACATATTTATGCATATATAATCTTCTTTGATAATATGCACATATAATCTTCCTTCATATGTTAGCATATCCCCGAATCCAATATCCTGTGGTTATCTTTTCCGTAGTCGCACACTTCTACCACAAAACAAATCTCCATTGAAATGAATACTTCCGTAAATGCCTTTATTTTAAATATACTTTGTGTTTAAATATTAATTCGCTTGAAATACATTCAACAACAATAACATCTTAAACAACAAAATTTGCTTCTGTGTTCTAAAAAGAGTTGACGCACTTTAAATTACCTGATATTTTACTATGAATCTAACTCGTCTAATTCTTTTTGATAAGAGGAATAACGGCAACATTAATTCTGTTGAATAACCGACTTGCCAAATTCTAAATTCATTCATATTTTTTTGTATGTAATTGTATGTATGTATTTGTGTATGTATCCTTGTTAAAATTATGTAAATTACCTAGGCCATAATTGTGTTCTACTCTTTTTCGCACGAGTTGGCATTAAAAGGTTCCTGAACTCATTATGTTTAATAAGTTTTAACAGCATCTCCTTCGAAATAGTCACGTTGCGCAGCAATATTCTGGTCCCAGGGTTCCTGCCAATTTTGGAATCCGGCCTGGAAATCGTTTTCGGTAAGCAAGTGGAAGGCCATCGGCGATTCGTTCTCGATCTCTACAACGATATCAAAGGGGAAACCTTTGACCGGCACTCTCCTCTTGGGCAAGATATGGAAGTCTGTAGGTTTCTAAATCTGTCAAATAGGGCGGGAGCAGAAGCGATACCATATCGTTTTTGGCGAGTAACTCACGAGTAAGGACGGCTCGGTGACAGCGTGTATTGTCGAGGTGAAGAATCCAGATGTTAGGATTGCTCGAACAGACCCATACTACAGACAAACAACATCAACAATATCGTCACGTTGCACAGCAATACACTGGACCCAGGGTTCCTGCCAATTTTGAAATCCGGCCTGGAAGTCGTTTTCCGTAAGCAAGTGGAAGGCCATCGGCGATTCGTTCTCGATCTCTACAACGATATCAAAAGGGAAACCTTTGAACTGCATTTTCCTCTTGGGCAAGAGATAGAAGTCTGCAGGTTTCTAAATCTGGCAAATAGCGCGGGAGCAGAAGCGATACCATGTCGTTTTTTGGCGAGTAACTGACGAGTGAGAACGGCTCGGTGACAGGGTGCATTGTCATCGTGAAGAATCCAGATGTTAGGATTGCTCGCACGGACCTATACGGCAGACAAACAACATTAACAATGTCGCTGGTTGTCGTCCGATGTTCCTCATGCACAAGCTGATGAATTTTCTCCACGATGTCACTCAGTACACTGTCTCATGAAGGTCACTGCTACCTCTCACTGCGCACGCAGCCGTGTGCTACCATCTGTTGGCGCGCTACAGAACTAGACCAGCAACTTTATGATACCTCCTCGCATAGATATCTTATTCATTTCCCTAAGTATGTCTTGCTGATGAGGAAAAGTTATTGGACTATGCCAGAAATTGATCAATTCAAGGTTAACTAATTTATGAATTTCTGCGAGCCGACTCGCTCGATTTCAGCACACTGTGTACTATAAAAAAAATGATAATTTTTAAATGGCTTGACGATTTGACGTCTATTTGCAGCATGGGAAAAGTATTTTCTATATCCTTAAGCACGTGTCTGGTTTTATACAGAAAACTAGTGTTTAATTTTGCAAATTATATTGAATTTGGAACGATCGCATTGATGAATCTACGGACGAAGGATTACGTAAGTAATTTATTCGGTAATAGAAGAAACCGGTATACGATTAATTATTGATTTTTATGTAATTTTCATGACTTACCCGCCTATGTTCTGGTGTTCGCTGAATTTTCTCTGGAGAACATTCTTTCTTTGTAGTTAGATCGTATGTGATGTTCTTCTAGCATATGGCTGTCCACATAGTGGATTTTTAGCTCTAAATATACACATGTATTGACATTTTCTCTAATTTTTCAGATTTTTTATATACTAGGCAACTGGTTTTAAATTGATATTAATCAAATAAATATTCAATTTATCTCCCTCATTATTTAAATATATATATATATAAAGGATAAGATCGTTGATTTAAATATCGATCTTATCAAGTGGCCAGCATGGGAATAAAATCCCTCAAAGGAAATATTATTAAAATTATAATTTAGGGTACCTAAGAGATACCTCCACACTGGAAATAGCAGCCAAAACTTGACTCTAAAACCACATTAACTGTTCATACAGCACCAGGAGAGTGGTGCTGTATAAACATTTAATTTGGTTTTAGAGTCAAGTTTTGGCTGCTATTTCCAGTGTGGAGGTATCTCTTAGACACCCTAAATTATAATTTATGTATATATATATATACACACACATACACAACACATTTCGATAGATTCTATATTCCATTTTCGGTGAGTTATGCTCAGTGCTGCAAACTTAGAATGAATGTGTGTGATGTCTTACCTTGATTGAATTTGTTTGAACTAACCTGTCCGACAAGTGCTAACTAGCTGACGATTTACTTTTTAAATCCTTTTACTGGTTCCAGCTAATTATCTGTGAAACTAGAAAGACAAGTAAGATCAGGGATTTAGCAGATAAGTTATAAAGCAGTAAACATTTATAAACCTGTTTCGAGAAGGAAAATCTTGAGCAAACAGCGAATTTGGTAACGTGAATAAAGACTTGGTAAACATTATAATGTTTCGAGTTATATTAGTGAGTCTGTTCATTTTCCACCCCCATATTCCTAAATTCGTGATTACATGAGTATAATAATAAATAGTGTACATATACGCGCGCGCGTATTTATGCGTGAGTGAGGTGGCTTAGCCGTGATGGGTGTTGCACTAACGTCGAACTTTTTGGGTCATGTCCACATGTGACAAAATACCTGTTACGGTTTTGGCCCCCACTCCATGATCACGGATAGAATCCGAATTTTTAGTATGTTCCTGCACAAACTTTCCATGCGGCTGTGTGGTAAGTAGCTTGTTTGCGAACCGCATGGTTCCGGGTTCAGTCCCACCACGTGGCACCTCGGGCGAGTGTCTTCTACTATAACCTCGGGCCGAATAAAGCCTTGTGAGTGGATGCTGGTGTGTTTATGTCCCCATAACTTATCGGTTCGGCAAAAGACAACGATAGAATAAGTACTAGGCTTCCAAAGAATAAGTCCTGGGTTCGATTTTCTCGACTAAAGGCGGTGCTCCAGCATGGCTGCAGTCAAATGACTGAAACAAGTAAAAAAGATTAAGAAAAAAGAATGTCTTCAATTTTTTTATTTTTATACATATATTTTTCATTTTTACTTTTTAATTGTGTGAATGCGTACGTGTGTGAGTATATGTATAGGTATGTATATATTTTATATGTATATGCGTGCGCGTGTGTATATATGTGTATGAGTATACGTATGTATATG
>NC_043003.1:57439163-57446663 GCF_006345805.1 Octopus sinensis | reverse complement strand
ACAGAATGAGCTTTGTAGCTATCAAACGAACTAAGTGCGGTAGCGTAGGGTGACATGGTTTAAGTCCTAAAGGACGTAGCTGGAACACCGACCAGCACGATCAGTCCAGGCAGGGCGAAAAAGGACGACACTGCCTTCAATAGACACCGGTCACGTGTTAGGGCAGGGGAAGCATAAGGCGAGTTGGCAGAATCATTAGCACGCCGGGTAAAATGCTTAGCGGCATTTCGTCTTTCATTACATTCTGATTTGAGTTCAAATGTCGGGAGGTCGACCTTGTTTTCCATCCTTTCGAGATCGATACAAAAGAAAAAAAGGTAGCAGTTGTGGACTACGATGGATGTAGTCGACTTTCCTCCTCCTTAGTTTCAGGCCTTGTGCCTACAATAGAACGGATATATATATATATATATATATATATATATCAGGGTAATAAAGATTTTAGAAATTTTTACTACCAGTGGCCTAGCGTATAGAAAAATTAGTCTATAGACTATATATTATTCATATAAAATACAGTGTACATTTAAACACATTAAGAGGTATCCATCATAAGACTCCTTTACGCTAGAAGGAACAGCTTAAGTCCAAACCACTAATTAGGGATAAAATCTCGAAGGGAATGGAAAATATAAACATTTACCATCTATTTCCTGGACCATGGTTTCTGACTTTTTTCTGACTAATTTATCCCAAATTAGTGGTTTGGACTTTAGCTGTTCCGTCTAGCGTAAGGGATCCCTATGATGGATACCTCTTATATGTTTAGATGTACACTGTATTATATATATACATATATATATATTATATATATAATATATATATATATATATATGTATCACAACCACACACACATATACTTTATATATATATATACATGGCGTCTTTCAAAAGCTATACAAACACTATTAGAACAACAGTACCATCATCAATTCCACGAATACCGCCAGCATCACCTACTCTACCATCATTACCATCATCAAAAGCACTCGCCACTAGGAATTCGATAATAACAAACTCCACCACCAATACCATCATCTACATCACTACTACTGCAACACGATCGCCACCACCACCACCATTACCTGCATCTGCACTAATATCGTCACTACCATCACCAGCACTACCTCAGCCACCACTATCATCACCAACGCTACGTTAGTGTCACCAACCTCACCCAACCACCACGTCCAACATCGTCATCCTGATGATCATCATCATGATGCTCATCATCATCGTTATCATCATTACCACCACCATCGTCGGCACCACCACCACCCGCAACACTACCACCATCAATGATATCGTTACCACTATTACTACCACGATCGACTCGTCCTTTGATGACGATAAAGAGGGTGGGGTGGAACGACACAGACGTGAAGGAGTTACTGACCCATAAAATTGAAGGGTGATAGACAAAGGCGCAATTTGTGTATATACGTGTGTGTGTGCGCGCATTATATTGTATTTACGTATGTGATTAAACGTGTATTTTATATTTCTATACGTGTGTGCATTTGTATATCTGCATGTGTATATGTGAGTATCTGTATGTGTACGACGGTGAAAGGTCGAGAGAGAAGCTGTTATATTATGGAAACTGTCAAATCGTTCTGCTAAACCCACCCGCCGGATTGAACGGGTGGGCAGATTTTGTTCGAGCTTGACGATCGTTCGGTCGTAGCAATGATAACCCAGAAAACTCGACATGTGTCACTGGCAGGTTTCCGTACTAAAGACCTGAAACTATGTTGCTATATGGCGCTGTTGTTGTTTCTGGTGCTGAAGGTATGATAAGCTGACGGCGAGGAGTAAAATTGTGGTGGCTGAGGCGAGTGATAGGTGAAGGGCTATGTGGTATCTTGTTAGTAAATACGAGCTCTTTAGGGGATCATATTTTGTCCTCACACACATACACACACATGCACATATCATATTATATAGGAATAAGATGACTGGGCGCAGTTGTTTGGACACTGGCGCGTTCACACAGCCCACCGGGCATTCGGCCTGTTTTAGCGACAGTCTAGTTTTAAACTGTGGACAAACGCACGCATACACGCACACACAGAAATATATGCATACAGATAGATAGGTAGATATATATAGAGAGAGAATTAGAGAGAGAAGGAGAGAAATAGAGAGAGATATGGATAGTGAGAGAGATTGAGAGAGAGAAAGTGAGAGAAAGATTGAGAGAGAGGGAAAGAAAGAGAGAGGCGTTACAACTTATTAATTGAACAGAATTCCCTCTTCTCACACACATAAATATGCTTACACACAGAGTATGTTTGTGTATGAGTTAGAGATAGATAGATAGATAGATAGAAAGAGAGGGGGAGAGAGAAAGCAAAGGCGAGTGACTAATTTAAATGAATACGACTGACATAACCATTATCACTCCTCATACACATTAAGTGAAGAGAAAGAGAGAGAGAGAGGGAGAGAAAAGAGAGAAAGGCGGGAAACCAGCAGCACCAAATCAGCGGCGCCAAAGGGACTGCGCCAAAACGTCTCATATCCATAATATATATATATAAATATATATATTATATATATATATATATTATATATATATATAGATTATATATATATATATATATATATATATACATAGTGGAAGCTGCTTATTGCGGTAGTACGAGACGCTGAGCTTGCCTAGGTAACAATCGACTTTGCGTCTCAGAATGTCAAGGCTGAATATGTATTCTCATATGTAGGCGCAGGTTTCGGCAAGATCATTTAGAAAGACAGTGTGTAAGCCCATGCATGCAAGACTTTTCTTCTTCACACTTCCGATTTTATTTAAGAGAAAGGCCGTCGACAATAACTAGATTATATAACACGATGTAGAAGACATAACATTCTTAATGTGTTTGGAATTCGATAATATTAACAGTTTGACGACAAAATCCATGAACGGCTTCCAGAATATAGATATTATCAAGACTGGCAGCTCTGCTTATAAAATATTTTTCTTTTACAACGTTGTTACTGCGTTGCAAGTACTCAAAACCGATAATAATCTTCTAAGATTGCCAAACAAAACTACCAAATCCCCTTACTAAAATCGCCAAGTAGCTTTGGAAATAACTATTTTTAATAACCAATGTGACAGGTTGTATAGTTAGGAAGCTCGTTTAGAAAACCTTTGGTATCGGTTTCAGTCCCACTGCACTCCACCCTGAGCAACTGTACTCTAGCCCCGAGATGATCAATTTGTAACGGAGTCAGCAGTTGTAACAATAAAAATTTGTTGTTATGATGGCAAGTTGTAAGATGTGAAAGATGGACAATGCATGAAGTTTCAAGAAAGTATTTATTCACCGTTACGTTACAATACCTTGCCTCGACGGGCAGGATATGATAAATCAAAAAGCATGCGAAGTAAAGTTTGTGTTTGGGTTCTATTCATTGTTTAGTAGTAATTGCGGAGAGAGATAGAATGACGTTGTAAGAGAACAGAATTAGAGCTAGTGAGAGTTGTAGGATATTGTCTCACAGTTGCTGACAGTAAATTTCATTTCTCTCGCTGACCATTATCTTTAGTAGAGGTATTCCTTGTGAGCATGATTCTAGCAGTCCGTTCCTTAATTAATTGAAGCGTCACGAGCTGCCTCGCTCAGTTGTCGCCAAGCGACTACTTAGTGTTTGCTTGGGGGTTCTTGCTTTTATAGCTATCCAGAAGGATAAACATATCGTTGAGAACAATAGATTTAGTTGGTGGTCTTGTTATCTCTATTTTATCTTTTGTTGAAGTAGAAGAGGTTAGAAAGCGTCAAGTGGTGAAGACATTATTTCGGCCTAGCTAAAGGCATCTGGAAAATATAAGACTGCTGTCAGAGAAAAACCATTGTTCCATCGTGGGAAAAGTTCTGTTGCAGTGTTAATTTAAATTTAGCTATGGTGGATCGAATCCACTTCATGCATGGAAGATCCACTACAAATTCCTTGTCAGTGAATTTGGTAGACGGAATCTGTATGGAAGCCCGTCGTATATATGTCGTTAGCATGTATGTGTATATGTATGCAGACATGTGTATGTGTGTATGATTGTGAGTATATCTTTGTATTTGTACCACTTCCAGCGCTTCATAACCGCTGTTGATTTGTTTATGCTCGTGTAGCTTAGCAGTTCTGCTAAAGGCATTGATAGAATAAGTACAGTAATTACAAATCTTTCAGAGCAGTGCTCCAGCATGGCTACAGCCAATTGATTGAAACAAATAAACGATAAAAGAGAAGCTAACAATGAGGTTAATATTATAAAATATAAAAATAATAAATCAAAGATAATCACGTGACCTATCCGTCGTACAGTATGCATACTTGTAAGTTAAAACTATTTTTTGTTGGTTTACCATCTGAAGATTACAACACCAGAAGCAATTTTGGATCAACGATAAAGTAGCTAACTTAATCATTAATATAACCATTTTGCGCGTACACACGTATGTATGTATGTATGTATGTATGTATGTATGTATGTATGTATGTATGTATGTATGTATGTATGTATGCATGTATGTATGTATGTATGTATGTGTGTGTGTGTGTGTGTGCGTGTGTGTGTGTGTGTGTGTGTGTGTGGTTCAAATGATACCAAAGCTAAAAACAAAAGACAGAGACAGGAGGAGGAATAATAAACAGTTTGTATAGGTTTGACGCTGAGGAAAAATGGAAGAAGTGTTTGAAGTTTCCAGCCTATGCTCTTCTGCAGAAAGGAATGAAGAGAAACACATGGAGAAAGGAAGAAAGTGGCGAGAGAGAAAAACAAAACTAAACAAAACAAAAAAAAAACATTTGTTTGGACTAAGGGTTCCACGTGTTGAATTGACCGGAAGGATGTGGTTGGAGGCTTTGGTGGTAAGGGACACAACGGTGACCTGGCTAAAGGGTGTAGTGTTAGCATGTGTGTATGTGTGAGAATAATGTATGCGTGTATATATATATATATATATAATATATATATATATGTATGTATGTATGTGAGTGGGCGTGTGTGTATTCACGAGTATGTGTGTGTGTGTATGGGTGAGTACGTGTGTATGTGTGTGTGTGTGAAGAAGTGAACAAGTATGTGTGTATGCTCCGTCTATGTATATCCTTATTCATTACTTCACATGCATACAAATATATTTGACGTGTGTGTGTGTGCGTGTGTGTGTGTTTGTGTGTGTGAGCGTTTAACTGTGTTTTACGCACCAGCACTTGACAGCCGGTGTTGGTAAGATTACCTCCCCGTAAGATAGTGTTTCAACAAGAGACCAATAAAATTAGTACCAGAATTTTTACAAAAGAAAAAGTATTGATTTTCATTTGCTCAACTACAACATTCGAATGTGTGCTGCATCATGGCCACAGTCTAATAGTCGATAAAAGATATATATATATATATGTGTGTGTGTGTGTGTGTGTGTGTGTGTGTGTGTGTGTGTGTGTGTTTGTGTGTGTTTGTGTGTGTGTGTGTGTGTGTAGGCATTGACGGATGCGTTTGAACATGTGTATGTGTACTCCCGTCTCTAGCTAGCTGTCGAATGAGTTTTCGGGAGACATTTAGACATGTTATATAATGCGTAGCCGTATTTCGTCTGCCGTTACGTGTTCTGGGTTCAAATTCCGCCAAGGTCAACTTTGCCTTTCATCCTTTCGGAGTCGATAAATTAAGTACCAGTTACGCACTGGGGTCGATGTAATCGACTTAATCCCTTCGTCTGTCCTTTTTTGTCCCATCAAAGTTTAGCCCCTTGTGGGTAGTAAAGAAATATATATTTGGAAAGTTGATATACATAAGGGGCAGATAATATATTCAAGAAATCAGTCCATCACTCTCCCCGATTCACCCTGTCTTAACCTACCGTTCTCTCTCCCTCTCCTTCCATCAACCTATCTTTCTGAGTTTTGACATGTAAACATGCTAACTCTTCCATGTTTTCCATATAGCTATGTATGTATGTACGTATGTATGTATGTATGTATGTATGTATGTATGTATGTATGTATGTATGTATGTATGTATGTATGTACGTATGAATGTGTGGGCGTATGAATGTATGTGTGAATGTGTGGGGCGTATGTTTGTATGTATGTATGCATGTATGTATGTGTGTATATAGGTATGATCGTATGTATGTGTGTATGTACGGGAGTATGTATGAGGGTATGTATGTATTAGGTGTGTTTATGTATGTGTGTACGTATATATGCATGATGGTGTATGCATATGTGTATATATGTATATATTTATGATGGTAAGTATGTAGGTATCTTATCTATCTACTATCTATCTATCTATCTTTCTATCTATCTATCTATCTATCTATCTATCTATCTATCTATCTATCTATCTATCTATCTATCTATCTAATGGTACGTTTGTCCGTCTGTCTGCCCATCAATTTAACTAGCTAGTTAGCCAGGAAAACAGAGAGACACAGACACAGAAATAGATAGTTGGTTAGTTAGTTAGTTATATAGATAGATAGATAGATAGATAGATAGATAGATAGATAGATAGATAGATAGATAGATAGATAAATAGATAGATACATACATACATACATACATACATACATACATACATACATACATAGTTGCTAGATTACTATTTATTAAGGGCGGCGAGCTGGCAGAAACGTTAGCACGACAGGCGAAATGCTTAGCAGTATTTCGTCTGTCTTTACGTTCTGAGTTGTAATTCCGCCGAGGTCGACTTTGCCTTTCATCCTTTCGGGGTCGATAAATTAAGTACCAGTTACATTCTGCTTTCGATCTAATCGACTTGCCCCCTCGGCCGAAAAGAATGCTATTTATCAAGTGTAGCTGATATGGAAAGGAACATTTACATTGAAAATCTAATGATTGATGCAATCTACATGTGTGATTGACTCAAAGCATAGAGAAATCCAATTAAATGCGCGAGGGTATGCATTGTGCGCATGCGTGCAAGTGTGTATGCTTATTCGAATTTTGGGTGTGTGTATACATATTATTCACGCATAAACATTCATACATACATACATCATTACATATATATATATATATATATATATATATATATATTCACACATTCATATGTATACATACATACACACATGCATATACAAACACACACAAACATATATGCATGTATTCAGACACACTTACAACACGCACATATTCATATATGTGCGTATATATATATCCAGTATTCACTCCTATATGAATGACCTAGCCATTTTGAATCGATTCTTTACTATTTAATGAATTTCAGTAATAACACCGGAAGCTAGCTCCATTTTAGTTTTATTTTCGTAAAGTTCTTGGTTGCTTTCTTGGCTGTTTCTAGAAGGTGGAGATAAAGAGGAAAGTAGGAGGAAGTTTATGAAAAAGGAGACAAAGGTCAAGTAAATTTAGACAAATGAATGAAAATGAGTGAAAAATTTAAACAGCGATAATAACACAGGAAGTTGACGCCATTTTGTTTCTAAGTCTTGGTTGAAATGTTCACATAACTTT
>NC_043003.1:57426663-57434163 GCF_006345805.1 Octopus sinensis | reverse complement strand
CCAGTTACGAATGTAATCGATTGCCCTCCTCCCCACGAATTTCAGGCCGTGTGCCTATAGTTGAAAGAAATATTTTTGGCCTTGTGCCTATAAAATAAAGGATTATCATTATATAAGGCAACAAGCTGGCAGAATGATTAGCAAACTAGATCAAATAATTAGCGGCATTTCCCCCTAATATAATTCTGAGTTCAAATTCCATTGATATCGACCTTGTCTTTCTCCCTTTCGAAGTCACTCAAAGAGGTAACAGCTGAGCACTAGCATTAATATAATCGACTTTTCCCCTCTTGTAAAATTTCAAGTCTTAGGCAGAAAGCATAATTATTATGAATTATTGGGAATGTAGTGTGAGGTCACCTTTGCCTTCCATTCTCTAGGCATCTATAAAATTACCAGACAAGTTTTGGCGTCGATGGCATCGATTAACCTTTCCCCTAAAATTTCAGACCTTGTGTCTAAATTAGAAATTATTTGCACCATTGTTGTTGGGACGACGAAATGAAAGAATCGTCAGAAAGTCGAAAAAAAAAATGCTTTATGATATTTCTTGTAGCTCTTTAGGTTTTGAGTTCAAATTCCGCCGAGGTCAGTGTCATTCACCAGGGATCGACAGAATAAATGAGTAAATTGCAGGCTTCGTGTCTCATTAAAAATAGTTAATTGACTTCCTTCAAGATAGAATCGTCAGTTCGCTGAAATAATTCTTAACAGCGTTTCTTCGTATGTTTTACGTTCCGTGTTCACATCAAACTATGGTCAGCTTTGCTTTCCAACTTTGAAGATCAATAAAACGAAGCACCAAACAAGCAGCAGCTTCTATACTATCAACTGAAAAATTCTTCCATATATAAGACCTTGCACCAATCTACGCGGGGATACAAATTTCATCATTATTGTTGTCATCCATCTTTCGTTTTCTGACATTTTTCCTCCACCATTTACTATCGAAGTTATTCTTCGATCATTCAAAAAAAAAGATTCTTATCGAGAATACTTCGATAACATGCATGTGTCTAGCTGATGCCGTCCAAAAATTTTATGTGAGACTTTCAGTAACAAAACTTCAGTTTTTTTCGTGAGATCAATATGTTTTCTGAAATTGCAGTGCGGCAGGTAGTTCACAGCGAAATCTATCTAGTGAGTAAATTAAGTAGATACGGTTAGTTATGTGTCCTCAATACTTTACTCTCTTTCTCGTCATCTCTCTTTGCCTCAGTCTCTCATCCTCCTAACTTGTATCTATCTATCTATCTATCTATCTATCTATCTATCTATCTATCTATCTATCTATCTATCTATCTATCTATCTATCTATCTATCTATCTATCTATCTATCTATCTATCTATCTATCAATCTTATCTATCTATCTATCTATCTATCTATCTATCTATCTATCTATCTATCTATCTATCTATCAATCTTATCTATCTATCTATCTATCTATCTATCTATCTATCTATCTATCTATCTATATATATATCTCTCTATCTGTTTATCTATGTGTGTATCTCTCCCACTCTCTCTCTATCAACTTTCTATCTGTTGTCTGTCTGTCAGTCTGTCTGTCTGTCTGTCTTTTACCTTTTATCTTTTACTTGTTTCACTCATAAAGACTGCAGCTCGGCTCGGGCAATGGCTTAATGGATTTGTAGTTGAATGTAATGGACTCCAGTTCTTATAAAGACTTTTTAGAAAGTATGGCACTTATTCAATCCGTTCCCTTGTCCAACCGCTATGTTACGTAGACATACACACTTCAGCAGCTGTAGCGAAGCGGTGATGGTGGGACAAACACACGCACAAAGACACATACACACACACACACACACGCATATATATATGTCTCGCACACAAATAGATAGATAGATAGATAGATAGATAGATAGATAGATAGATAGATAGATAGATAGATAGATAGATAGATAGATACAGATATAGATATATGTATATGCATATACTCATTATCGCTGTGATCACCATGTAGGCAATAATCGAAATTTTTGTTCGTCTTGTGGTTGAGAGAGCCTCCTTATCTTTCCTGATGAGAAGATTGCATAATGCACCTTTTATTCCTTCGGAATAAAAATATGCTGTCTTCGAAAGATATGTCGAGAGTAAAGGAATTTTGTTAACATCTTCGTTCGACTCCATTTTTCATTCATTCATATACAACACACAAATTTCTACACAAGAAACCGGAGTTTCTACCCTTGACAGGTCGCTTCAACCGTGTTTTCCGACGTGAATTTGCTATCCAGGTTTCGGTTAAACGAATTTTCCATGCTGACGATAAACATAGGATAATTCATTCACCTACTTAAATATATATATATATATATATATATATATATATATATATATATATATATATGTATGTATGTATGTATGTATGTATTGCTTATTTTTTGGTTATATTCATACATACATACATACATACATACATACATACATACATACATACATACATTTATATATACGTATGTATGTATTTGTGTGTGTTTGTGAGTGAAAGTGTATACAATGCATTGAAATTGACATACATATATACATACATGCTACATTCATACATCCTTACATTCATACGTACATAGATGCATACGTACGTACGTATGTATGTATATATGTATGTATTATGTATGTATACATTTTGCCTACTTGTATGTATTTGTGAGTACGTAAGTGTAGGCGTGCAATTATGTGCATAACATTTTCAAACGGACAATCATGAAAACCAATGTTCAAATATTGAGCATATTTTCAATAATTCATTAATCATACGGCCTATATTCATTTATTTATTTAACATTCGGCATACAGCATGCGAACCATTTCAATGCATTTAAAAAAGAAAAAAAATCTTCAAAATATTAGCATGATTATATCGATAATTTCAAATATATTTCTTCAGATCTTATTAAAATAAGCAAAATATACCAGACCGCTCACAAAATATTGTCAAATCTACAATTCAGGGGGTAAAAAACAACAAGATCTATGTAAAAAATAAACCCCAATAAAACGTTTAAATGTCTAGATGTCTTACAGTCGTTATTTTGTCATATCTTGTCCTTCATATAAGTTTATTTACGACTGGCAGGTGCACAGAGAGAATATTTCAAGAGATTTAAATTTAACCGGACATGGTCTCAATTTCTATTGATGATTCAACACTCATTTTCTTCTTCTCATTGTCTCTTGATTTTTTTTTAGAAAATCTAAGATTTTTTTAATCCGAATTCCCCAAGAGGTTGATAAGCCTCAGTTTTATAATTTGTAAAAGGCTCAGCGCTTCATTTGTAAATGGACTAGTGTTGATTGTATATTGAATATTTCATTGTATATTATTGCATGTTATTGACTATTAAGTCCAATAATTGTAAGAACTGTAGTAAGATGTTCGATAACTCGTTGAGGTGAAAAGTTGACAAGAGGTTGAAAAGCCTCACTGTTATAAAGTGTAAGAGGCCCAGCGCCTCATTTGTAAATGGACTAGTGTTGATTGTATATTGAAAATTTTTTGCATGTTAATATCTGTAATGGACTATTAAGTACAAAAACTGTAAAAACTGTTGTGAGAGGTTCAATACCTCGCTTTGTTTATTCTTTTTTAGAAAAAAGAACAATGTTTTAGAGAAGAAGAAAATCGGCGGGCGTTTTTGCCTTCTCTCGTCATTATCATCCCTATTTCATCATTCACCTCAACAATGTATATGTCCATCCCGCAGCTACTCTTTGTAATGCCTTTATGGCAAATTTTTATGAAATAAAGTAGCTTGCTTACCAATCACATGGTTCCGGGTTCAGTCCCACTGCGTGGCACCTTGGGCAAGCGTCTTCTGCTGTAGCCACAGGCTGACCAAAGCTTAATGAGTGGATTTGATAGACGGAAACTGAAAGAAGCCTGTCCTATATATATATATATATAATATATATATATATAATCACGTGATCACGTTACTAACCAGACCATCAGATGTTGTTACACATCGCTGTCACAATGCGTTCGCATTGTTTTAGCCTTCGAATTACGCCACCCCGATGGCTAAGCGAGCAGGCCAATATATATATATATATATATATATATATACTGTATATATGTATGTATATATGTATGTGTGTATATGTTTGTCTGTGTTTGTCCCCCCCCAACCAACATCGCTTCACAACCGATGCTGGTGTGTTTACAACCCCGTAACTTAGCGGTTCGACAGAAAAGGCCGACAGTATAACTACTAGGCTTGCAAAGAATAAGTCCTGGAGTCGATTTGCTCGACTAAAATGCGGTGCCACAGATTGGCCTCAGTCAAATGACAGAATATATATATATTGTGTGTGTTGTGTATGCATATACATACATACATACATACATTAGATACATACATACATACATACATATATATATATATATATATATATTATATATATATATATATATATATATATATATATATACACAAACATATATGAAACATTGACGTATATATTCTGGCTTACAGGTAAATCATCAAAAAGTTGTGCTACTGACTAAGCTAATGTACTCATAATTATTTTAATACAATCTATCAGTAAGAAAAGCTTGAATAGAAGAAATCTGTTTAAATTACTATAGAGCTATTATTACACACGTCATTACATATTATGTAAAATTACATCTCGATGAATGTTTTATAGTTGCTAAGTTAAAGTAAACACATGTTGAATTATTAATAAGTTCGCTGAAACAGACAAAATAAGGATAAATTTTTATTGAGCTTTTACTATATAATATACATGCCAATACCGCTAATAATATTCTGTAATGTAGTTTTACGAATTCTCTGTCTACGAAAATGAAAATGAAAAAAAAAAAGAAAGATTAATATATATTTCATTACTTGCAGCATTACATCGATTGAAAGTTATTGCCATCTTGGATTAAATGCACAAGTAAGAAAGTAGCGTCATTCAAGTTAAATCCAGAATGCTTTAGCTTCTTAGCATCGTGAAGAGCATTACAAACACAGACAGACACACACAAACATACACCACACCAACGTCACGTATGTATTTGTATGCATATATGTATGGGTGTAAATATATAAGATATAATATAGATACACACATGTATATATATATACATACATATATATATATATATATTCTATATATATATATATATATATACATGTGTGTGTATATATATATATATTATATATATATAAATATGTGTGTGTATGTTAAAGTTTGTTTATATGTCGAAATAAAACAATTTTGCATTCACCTGAAGGATTACTCAATACTTTTAGTAGAGTGCAAGTTTATTATTCTTTAACAGTCTTTATTAGTCTTGGCAGTGACTTCGAAGTTCTAGCCATCTTAGCCAGCACAGGACAATGTCAATAATGATTTTGTTAAATAATAACATATACGTACATGTACACACACACACACACGCACACATATATACACATACTTACAGTCATGGCTGTGTGGTAAGAAGCTTGCTTCCCAGCCACATGGTTCTGGGTCAAGTGCAACTGCGTGGCACTTTGGGTGTCTTCTACAATAACCTCGCGCCGACCAAAGCCTTGTGGGTGGATTTGGTAGACAGAAACTGAAAAAAAACCCCGTTGTATATAAATTATAAATCTATATGTGTGTGTGTCTTTGAGTTCGTGTTTGTCACCCTTATCACCGCTTGACAAGAGGTGTTGGAGTGTTTAGGTTCCCGTAACTTAGCCGTTCAGCAAAAAGAGACTGATAGAATAAGTACTAGGTTTTAAATAAATAATACCTGGAGCCGATTTGTTCGACTAAAACACCTCAAGGTGGTGCTCTAGCATGGCCGCAGTTAAATGACTGCAACAGTTAAAAGAATACACACACACATCACACACACACACACACACACACCACACACACACACACACACATACACACACACACGTAAAAGGCGAGCTAGCAAACTTGTTAGCACGCCGGGCGAAATGCTTAGCGGTATTTCGTCTGCGTTACGTTGTGAGTTCAAATTCCGCCGAGGTCGACTTTGCCTTTCATCCTTTCGGGGTCGATAAATTAAGTACCAGTTACGCACTGGGGTCGATGTAATCGACTTAATACCTATGTCTGTCCTTGTTTGTCCCCTCTGTGTTTGGCCCCTTGTGGGTAATAAAGAAATAGGTATTTCATCTACCGCTACGTTCTGAGTTCAAATTGCGCCGGGATCGACTTGTCTTTCATCCTTTCGGGGTCGATAAAGTAAGTACCAGTTATGTACTGGGGGTCATCTAATCGACTGCACCCCACCCTCCCAAAAAAATTTCAGCCCTTCTGCCTATAATAGAAAGGATATATATATATTGATAGAAATGGTAAGACAACAAAAGAATGAAAGGGACCTCGATATTATGTAAATAGAGGAATTTATCTGTAAATATAATATGTGACAATTATTCGGTAACCATGATAAAACTTCGAGTTTCGGATGTCGGGCTGGAAATCCACGCCGCTATCTCTTGAGTTATCCGGCCTTCGGAAAAAATGATATGAAAATGACCGTTAACCAAATGGAAATTACTGTGTGATTGACCGTTGCTAAGACAAAAGAGCTATTTGAATGACCGCTAAGTGAGGGGAAGGAGTAAAGGTAAGGGGGCAAAAATGTTCATAGTTTTCGCGTAAGCGTGCGTGTCCATACCTACACCCGCGCGTCCGCACACCCATGTACATGCGCCTATAAGTTTACACTCATCCACCCTCACTTGAAACATACACATTCTCCCCACACCATTCGCCAAATATATATATATATATATACAATTCCCCACACACACGCGCACCAAAAAGGTCCATACACACGTCTATATACGCACAATCATATATATATATATATAATATATATATATATATATATACCGTCAATCCTCGAGAATAGTCCGCTCTTGAGTATAATACGCAGGGGGTTATTAAGGGGCTGTACCTCTGAAAAACCTAAACCTTGTCTATAATACGCACCCCTTCTCTAACTTGAGTCGTGCGCAGTTGTGCCAGAAGCGCCTAGTCGAACAAACACTTCCGCACATGCGTAATATAATAATGGTGTTGTTCTTAACTGTTATATGGGAATGTAAATATGTTTGCAAATGTTTTTGTTACATGTTATTCTGTGTTCTGAGTACTTTTATTTTAATAAAGTTGTTTACTGCAAGTTATGGATGATCTTTTATGACTTCATTGTTTCAGGCTTAGCTAAGGTATTTTCGCGCCCGACACAACAAATGCGCCTGAATAAACATTGCCGGATACCAAATAGAGTCTCGGACATGCTTAGAAAATATTTTTCATTTTTAACTCGTATATAGTACGCACTCGGGAATTTGACCTTTAAAGTTTTGGAAAAAAATGCGGATTATACTCGTGAATTTACGGTATATATATATATTATATATATATTTATATATATATATATATATATATATATATATATGATATATACATACGTATACACCCCAAATACA
>NC_043003.1:57419163-57421663 GCF_006345805.1 Octopus sinensis | reverse complement strand
GCACGTCACCGGGGATTGAACTCACAACCATACGATCGTGAGCCGAATGCCTTGACCACTAAGCCACGCACCTTCAGACACACACACACACACCACACACACACACACACATATATATATATATATTATATATATATATATAATATATATATATATATATAAAGTTAATCCAAACAAGAAAGCACAAAAAAACACAACAACGCGAGGACGTGGAACAAATATAGTATTATTGGACGCTCAGGAAAGAAGGAAAGAAGGAAAGAAGGAGGGTCTAACGTTTCGAGCAGAGCTCTTCGTCGGAAACGTAGGAGAAGGAAAGATCCAGAGAAGGGAAGACAGAGGAAAAAATCGCCAACGGTACACACGAGGTCATATATATATATATACAAAGTAGTAAATATATGGCACAACTAAGTACCGATATTTACTGGAAATAGCGAACGTAATAATACGACGCTAATGTATAGCTTCACCGCGTATGTATTAGCAAAAATGCGTGTGTGCAACAAACTAGAAAAAATTGTCTTACCTCCAGGGAGAACATCTGAAAGATGAAATACCTGAAAAGGATAATGTGGGACCTGCAGGTTTCAGATTTTACAAGATATGTCTGCCACCCATAATCTTGTTCTATCTTCATCAGCCAAGCATATACCATGACAAAATCTACAATGTTACCACATTAATGCTATTACACTCGACTGAAACGCCGAAACGCCAACAGCACAAAAAACGGTGTATGTATGTATGTATATATACACATACAGGGATAAGCATATTAAAAGGGGGCTGTGGGAAAACTCATTTAAATAAAATGGTTGGGAGCGACTGTTGGGATCCATTGTGAAAAGGCTGGGAAACACTGATCTAGTCCTACATTCACTGTTTGTGAAAAAAGATCCTGTTGGCGCAGGTGGCAGTTTGGAATGCTTTTCATAGTTGGTCAGTTCATTCAGCGTCGAGTAGGAACCAAGCCACAGGTAACTTTTTTTTTGTAGAAAGGCCGCATGAGATATGGATCATCAGGCGAGATTCTAGGTAATGTGTTGCTAACCGTGTCATTCAGAAACTCACACAGTTTGCACATGACTGGTGTGAACTTTATAAGTGAAGTGCGCATACACACACACACACTGATATTTAGTAGAACCAACAGAGTGACTCAAGGGCCGAGAGCTTCGTGCCTTAGCACCACATCATTTACAAATCGAGGTGGCTATATATTTGTACACCGCTGTTAATAGTATTTCCCTAGATATTTCTGAAAAAAAAATGTTAAAACGATTATAATGTCATGTTGATGATTCATATTTTTCCGATAGCTTGCCTGCTATGCTGTTCAATAAGCAAATACATAGATAAACAAAGAATAAAAAATTGCGCCTACTTACACATAGATAAGAGTGGTGGTGCATATAAATACTTTATACACATTATATATCTACATATATACATTCATGCTCTCACATACCCGGTTATGGATTCACACACACATCACCAAATATATCTATCTATCTATCTATCTATCTATCTATCTATCTATCTATCTATCTATCTATCTATCTATCTATCTATCTATTATCTATCTATCTATATGGCTGTCTGTCTATCTATATATATACATATATATACATACATACATACATACATACATACATACATACATACATACATATATATATATATATATATATATATATATTGTGAAGACTGAGTAATCATTCAATCTAATCTTGAATTGTTTCTATGTATAATTGACATGAAAACAAACAAATGCCGTTAGTTCTTTCACCCAGTAATATATTACAAAGCTGTAGTTGGTAGTGGAGAAGAGCAACGTTCAAGCCTTTCTCAGCACTCACAATTTCGTTGCAACTGATGTTATTGCAATTGCATTCGTGCAACCACTAGCAATGAAAATAATTCATTTGTTGTTTTCGACAACAAAAAATATTCCGTGCTATTATATCATTCATTTGGAAATATCTTACTGCATCGCTCTTCGTTTTCAAGGTCACCCTAGATTTTCCAAATTCTCTCCTCTACTGTTGATGACACGCCTCAGTTTCTTGCATTCCCACCCTTGTTTAATATATTTCGTTTCAATATATTCCCTCGCGCTGGTTCAATATGTTGTCAAGGTAAATAAGCGTGGTAATTCCAAACTATGCCGAGTCGAAAATGGCCGCATTTTCAATTTTCAATTAATATGGTTATGGTTTTTTATTATTGACTTCAAATTTTGCCTCGAGATCAAGAATTTCGAGGAAAGGGGTAAGTTGATTACAACGACCTCAGTGTTTAACTGGGAATTAATTTATCGACCTCGAAAGGATGAAAGGCAAAGTCAACTTCGGTGGAATTTGAACTAAAAACGCCTCTAAGCATTTCGCACGGAGTGCTAACGATTCCGTGGCCCGCTGTCTTCATTGATTTTTGCGTTTAACATGAACAACCATATCTTTGCTGAAATTTTCGAAAACATCGGATTTAGTGTATG
>NC_043003.1:57406663-57409163 GCF_006345805.1 Octopus sinensis | reverse complement strand
GAAAATAGATTATCTTTTATTCTTTTTTACGGCAAATCTTCCCACTGCAAAAATGTTCCCAGGTACATATATTTTACATTATGTTTGAAAGCAGCACTCCAAAAACATTGTAAGATTACTCAATATGTAAAAGAAACTATATTATTGCTAGATTTGACTCATGTTTCACTGTAGCTACTGCTTCAAATTTTAGGTCGATCACGTTGTTCTGAGATGGAAATGACTAAGCCATAGGTCGGTGTTGCGAACGGCCGTGTGTTGCGAATTTCTAGTGAGTTGACGATGGGCCCTTATTAGTTTAGAATTGGTTTGTAAATTGGATTTTATTTCCCCATAATAAATGTACGATAACGTTTGTCCTTTTTATTACATTCTGAAAACAATTTTGATATTTTATTTTAAAATATGTATTATGATATGATGCTTCTCTAAAATACATAGTTGTGATTTTCTATGTTTATGTAAAGAGCATGTTACTGTGTGGTAAGAAGCCTGCTTCCCAACCATAAGTTTGCAGGTTCAGTCCCATTGTGTGGTACCTTGGGCAAGTGTCTTCTACTATAGCCTCGGGCCGACCAAAGCCTTGTGAGTGGATTTGGTAGACGTAAACTGAAAGAAACACATCATATATATATATATATATATATATATATATATATACAGTTATATTCACAGTTATATTTTTGACCTCGTGTTAATATATGGCGTGCAGTTCGACAAATTATATTTTTGACGGACTCCACTGATGATCTGCAAATTAATTGTGTAAGTAAAATTGCATAATTTATTAACAGTGAAACAATTGTTAAATAATATATATATATGTGGGTTAATATATATATATATATGGGGTTAATATATATATGGGGTTAATATATATATATATATATATATATAAAATGTATTGCAGTATTTATAAACACGTTTAATTTCTATGCATTAATTTGTACTGTCTTCATTAACGGCAATAGGTTTTTTCCTCGGATTTTATAATTTTTATAATTTTTATAAGTTTTTTTATATATATATACATATATTTTTGACCTTTTTGTTTATCGCTCGAAGATTGACGGTTTTTCTAAAGGGCCAATCAAACAAGTCCATTTCTTTTAAAGGTGTAGCGTTTGTAAGAGTATAGATTGAATAATATATAAGTTCCATTCTAGCAAAAACTGTCTGATGAACGGCAACGAGAAACTCAGAGTAACAGATTTTGTTGAATTTTCTGCTGCTTAAAATAAAGCATATTACTCTACCACTGGTATTTGAGTACTCTTTTTTCCACCTTGTTTCACATTTATGTGTTTACTCCGGTATATATGTATATATATATGATATATATAAATAAATATATTTATATATATATTATATATAAATATATATATATATATATATATATACGTGTGTGTGTGTGTTTGTCCCCATCACCTGACAACAGTGTTAACCTCCCTGTGACCTAGCTGTCCACCAAAAAGTGACTGATAAAATAAGTACTATACTTAAGAAAAGAATAAATCTTCTGGAGTAGATTTTCGTTCTATCAAAAACCTTCAAGGCGATGCAGCGGCATGGCCGTGCAGTCTACTGACTGAGGCAAGTTCAAGATATACGATAAAAGATGAAAAAAAAAAGATAACCATCTCGTATTCTCCATATATATTTGGACAATGTAGTGACGTTTCTCTATTTCTTATATACGAGAATCCTAAAGTTGTATAAACGGTTTTTAGCACTGTCTTTACTCACATCCACGTAGCATTTTCCACTTGTCGTAAGGTTGTTATTGTTTAGTAGCCATGTCTTTATGGTAAGTTACATTTAGTTCCTTGAATGTTATTTTGATTGTTTCGTTGAAGATCATTCATTATGATACTGTCTATATTTCCTATACAGATCTATTATTATGATGGTGATTGTATTATTTTTTTATCTGACAGCTTATGATGTAGGTGCAGGCATGGTTGTGTGGTTACGAAGCTCACTTCACAACCACGTAGCTTAGGGTTCGTTCCCACGACACAGCATATTGGTCATGTGTTTTTACAATAGCCTTAGGTCAACCAATGTCTTGTGAGTGTATGCATTTGTCGAACGGAAACTATGCGGAAGCCCATTACATATATGCAAATATATGAATTTGATCTTGGCGAGTTCTCTGCTCAGAGCAGAGGCAACCAGAACAAGTACCACCGCTCTAACGACTTTGCCAATAGGCTGTCTACCGTTACTTTGATTGTTACATCGAAAATCACTCAATATGCTGTTTAATATTTTATATATAGTTCTATTATTATGACGATTTTATTTGTGTATCTGTTAGCTTATGATATAGCTGCGGGCGTTGTTTCGGACCCATTCCCACTGGGTTGCATCTTGGCCATGTGTTTTTACTAAAGCCTTAGGTAAAGCAATGCCTTGTGAATATATTTGCTAAAGAGAAACTATGTGCAAGCCAATTGTGTATATGCTAGTATATATATGCGCACGCGCGTGTGTGCTG
>NC_043003.1:57391663-57401663 GCF_006345805.1 Octopus sinensis | reverse complement strand
CTGTTCTTTAAGTGCGTAGTGATTAAACTGTTGCCACAATTAAACGGGTGTGTTGTTTCATCAGTCCTAGAAAAATTAAAGAAAAGTTAAACGCGATGACGATTGTGAATTTAAAGTTACGAAATTACAAACGACAAAGTAACTCTGCAAATTCATGATTACTACCACTGCTACTCTGGAGGCTGCCCTAACCACTGTAGAGGCCCAGTGATTAGGGCAGCAGACTCGCGGTCGTAGGATCGCGGTTTCGATTCCCAGACCGGGCATTGTGAGTGTTTATTGAACGAAAACAAAAAAGCTCCACGAGGCTCCGGGCTCCGGAGTGGTGGTGTGAACCTGTTGTACTCTTTCACCCCAACTTTCTCTCACTTTTCTTCCTGCTTCTGTTGTACCTGTATTTCAAAGGGCCAGCCTTGTCACGCTCTGTGTCACGCTGAATCTCTCAGAGAACTACGTTAAGGGTACACGTGTCTGTGGAGTGCTCAGCCAATTGCACGTAATAAATTGAGCTGCGATGTCACTGGTGCCAAGCTGCATCAGCCTTTACCTTTCCCTTGGATAACATCGGTGGCGTGGAGAGCGAAGGCTGGTATGCGTGGGCGACTGCTGGTCTTCCATAAACGACCTTGCCCAGACATGTGCCTCGGAGGGTAACTTTCTCGGTGCAATCCCATGGTCATTCATGACCGAAGGGGGTCATAACACAACAACAACAACAACAACAACAACTACTACTACTACTACAATATGCCCACGGGCATATGGCGTAGTGGTTAAGAGCGCGAGCTACTAAACCCCAAGATTCCGAGTTCGAATCCTAGCAGTGACCTGAATAATAATAAAATAATAATAATAATAAAATAATAATAATAATAATAATAACAATAATAATAATAACTGAAGACAGCCACAGAAAGAAGAAAGGCCTCAGCATGGCCTGGATTGACTACAAAAAGGCGTTTGATAGCATCCCCCACACATGGATCCTCGAAAAACACTAGCCATTAAAACAGTAGCACCAACAATCATAAAATTCATAGAGCCTCTATGATAAATGGCAAACAGTCCTACACCTCCAAACAAAAGAGGGACTCATGAAAACCAAAGACATCCCCATTAGGAGAGGAATATTCCAGGGAGACACGCTCTCTCCACTCCTTTTCTGCTTGGCACTGTCACCTCTATCTAATATGCTAAATAGAACTGGATGCGGATAAAATGTTACGGCAAAACGATCAGCCACCTTTTATATATGGATGACCTAAAAACTAACGCTGCAAATGACAAACAGCTGGAAACACTATTAAAGACAGTTCATGGATTGTACCAAAGAAATAGATATGAAATTTGGATTAGAAAAATGCGCCAAAGTAACCATGAAAAGAGGAAAACTAGTTAAGAGTAACAACATCACACTAGATAAAACCAATGAAATAAAAGAATTAGACCAAAGCCAAACTTACAAATACTTAGGAATCCATGAAGTAGACAAGACACAACACACACAAATGAAAGAGAGAAAATAAAAAAAGAATATTATAGACGAGTTAGATCAATACTAAAAACAGAGGTCAATGCTAAAAACAGATAATAGGTATCAACACATTAGCTGTCCCAGTTATAAGTTACAGCTACAATATCCTTAACTGGACACGAAATGAACTGTCCAAAATAGTAGGAAAAAACAAGAAAAAACTGACAGGATCTAGGATGCATCACCAAATTCTGACATAGAAAGACTATTATACAACGTATAGAAGGTGGTAGAGGCCTTATACGGAGCTGGAAAACTACTATAAAATAACCACCATAGGACTGCAAAAATATCTACTTCAGAAGGAAGGAAAACTGATCCATGATAGCAGCAAAACACGAGCAAACAAAAAAACTGTTCTCAGTATTTAAGGAAGCTGACAATACAAACAAGAAATCATACCACCTAATAAACATGAAGAAGAAGAAGAAGATGATGAGAAACAACAAAAGCTATAAAACAAATGAATCCAAACTAAAAATAGAACAGCAACGAACCATGATAAAACGATGGCAAGAAAAGCCCCTTCATGGTAAATACTGCACTAAACTAAACGCAAAAGAAATAGACAAAGAAAAATCCCAGCAATGGTTGAGAAGCTCAGGACTCAAAGCAGGAACCAGAGGGATTTTTAATGTAGCACAAGACCAAAGCCTCCCCACCAGAAACTTACCAAAAACATGTAATGAAAAGAAATATTACAAGTAACTGCAGAATATGTGGAGATGGACAAGAAACAATAAATCATATTATCTCTAGCTGCCCAGTCCTGGCTAAGAAGGAATATATTCACAGACATGACAGAGTTGGAACCTACATACATTGGAAGCTATGCCAACATTATGGAATAACAACAGAAAAAAGATGGTATAGACACACACCAGAAAAGGTCACAGAAAACGAGAAAGCAACCATACTCTGGGATATGCCGATACACACAGATAGAGAAATTAAGGCCAACAGACCAGATATAGTTGTCAGAGATCATGAAGAAAAAAAATGCTTTCTAATTGATGTATCAATACCGGCAAATGACAACGTGTCTCTAAAAGAAATGGAGAAACTCTCAAAATACAAAGACCTGGAAATAGAGGTAACTAGAGTGTGGAATCTGAAAACAGAAACAATTCCTATCATAGTAGGTGCATTAGGCATGATAAAAAAATATTCAGATAAATACATAACAAAAACACCAGGACTTACAAACACATATAACATACACAGAAAATTGCACTACTAGGCACTGCACACATCCTACGCAGAACAACACTTTCCATACAATAACCATCAGAGCATCACAACAAATCACAGCACATACCCAAGGCACACAGAGCTGCGCTCGGTATTAAGTGAAAGCACGCTATAAAAATAAAAATCTACTGAATAATAATAATATAATAAGGTATAAAAGATGGGCTAAGCAAAATATCTGCCCCATACCAAGGATTTGCTTGTCAGTTTTGTTTGACTTTAACAGTTGAGCATGTCCTTTAGTGGCTGATGATATGTGCATCTCTGATCACGAGCAGAAGTAGTGGGGGGAGGCATCATAGCAGTGTGTTGAGAGAGATTCTTTGGAGTTTGAATAATTCACCTCTGGAAACATGGGTGGTTCTTTCAACATCCTTAAAAACCCTTAAACAACCCTTCATGGACCTTTTGAGCGGGATGGGCTACTCAACCTGAAGAAAATTCTAACTGGGCCCCACTTGCAAGGTTATGTACTTGTTATCTTGATATGAGATCACCATGTCGCGCACATATGGTTGTGATGCATGTGCCTGGTGTACCCTTATCAGACGGGTAGTCATGATGGGTATATTGGGCTTCGAATATTTACCCCAGTGTCGCTTTGATGGCATGAACTGCTCTCTCACTCATTAATAATAATAATAATAATAATATAATAATAATAATAATAATAATAATAATAATAATAATAATAATAATAATAACAACAACAACAACAACAATAATAATAATAATAATAATAATAATAATAATAACATCGAAAAGTACCATAGGAATGAGAACCCAGGTTCGAAATTTCCCCAAGACTCCTGAAGAAGGTTGGAGGGTATATCAGCCGAAACGTTGTGTTAAGAACAAACAAGATGAGGACAAATATCCGTCAAATGTAAATAATGTAAATAATATACATAATCTCTTAAATATAGAACTGTTCTACAATAATGTTTTTAAATTTTGGTACTACGCCATAACACCCCTAGCCAGTAATTTGGTGGGAGGGAAACAGTCGATTATATCGACCTTAGCGTTTTAGTAGCATTTTATTTATTGATCCCAGAAGGATGACCAAAGGTGACCAAAGTGTCATTTGAACAAAGAACTTAAGAACTGGAACGCTTATCGTAAAACATTTTGTCCTGCGCTTTGTGGATTCCGCGCTCCACCATTCTTATATTGGGAAGAAAATTTATAAATTCTGTAATTGCCATTACAAGTACACAGTCGTACAGAATTACCTGAGATTTATTATTGCTATGAATGGGACCAAGAAGAAAAAAATGCACAAGCTAACTTTGAAGGACTTGAGCTCGGAGATATGAGATCGTAACTAAATACCGGAGAGCAAATGCATTTCTACTCTGTAGAATCTACTTATCTACTGACGATATTGATAAAAATGTTTTCTAACAAAAGCAAGAAGCCACACGTTGCTGGCAATCGATTTAATTGTCTTCAGGGTTTAACTCCGTCATTTTGAACCATTGTTCAGCGGCGTATACATATGTGCCGCATAGGTCTAAAAGTGCATAAGACTTTTTCGGTTTATACGGAGAGAAAGAGAGAGAGAGAGGAATAAGAGGGAAAGAGAGAAAGAGGAAGAGAAAGAGAGAGTCGCATATAAACATATGCAAATAAATACGTACCTAGGTTGTTAACCTGTCGCTGCTATCAAAATAAATCAACTAAATTTGGTAATGAAGGTCATGGTAGAATCACGATTACCGCCTCTTTCGACGTGAGGTTGAAGGGAGCCGTAAGTGAACGCAACTTACGTGTGAAAACTGCAACTGTGGAATAAGCGATTGCTGACAATAACTATTTCTTATTCGTTGAAACGTTTAAATTGGCCGAGGAAGACATACGAGAGGATATGGCTAAGAACATGCCCCTCAAGGGTACATCTCGGTCAGCCGCGTGTCAATGTAATTTCACCACATGTGGTACTGTTTGTCACATTCTGCATTTGTCACAGAACGAATGATTTTTTTAGTTACAATTTCACTAGATCAGGGACTGTGGATTTTGTCTTAGCATGCAGTTTCCAGTGATGACATGCTACTGAAAAAACACAAAGCAGCAGAAATGCGCGTGGAGCAATCTGCTAATCTGCTGACAATATTCTTTAAAAATGTTTTCTAACAAACGCAAGAAGCCACATATTTCTGGCAGTCGGTTTGACTTCAGGAATTTTTGAACCATTGTTCAGCGGTATATACATATGTGCCACATATGGTCCAAAAAGTGGAAAGGACTTATACATTATATATATATATATATATATATATATACAACTGGGATGCTGTTGGTAAAACATGTTCTTTGTCTATCTCCTTATCCTCTTGGAGATTTGGGGTAAAATTATACTAATGTGTGCTTCTAATTTAATTAAATTCTATGTCTTTGCGCAGTTGAAGATTGCTCTACATTTTAAATTGATGTAATGAAATGATTGCATTGTTCAATTAAATGGAGTCGCATGAAACGATCGTACTGCATTACCTCTGGATATCCTTGTTTTATTGTTTTATATATATATATATTATATATATATATATATATATATATAATATATATATATGGAGAGAGAGAGAGGGACGACGGAGGGGCGAGAGGCAGACAGACAGACAGATTATAAAATATGATAGAAACCAACTAACTGACGGTCATCCGACTGCTAAACTTCACTGTGGTTTAGAACACTTTCTAACAGAAATGTTCAGTTGGCGGTTTCGGCAGCTAGAACTTGAGCTACCAATGATTAAAAACTACAAAATAATGATTAAAACTACAAAGCAAAATGTTAAAATAAACATGACTGGGTCAGAGCCTAACCAAGAAATGTAAATATTCTTTCGGCTCAATCGCAATAACAAATGTAATAAATAGTCTTAGCACTCAGACGAGACGAGTGCGTACAAGCGTAACGATAACAACAGATGTATTGCAGTCCTTCTCTGTATATGTTCCGTACTGTATACGATTTTCCATTTTGTTATCGCCCTATTCTGTAAAATGGCTGAGGTCATATCTGGTTTTGTCATCTGTACATGGTCTGTACGTATGCATATTTTTTTCTCATATACATCGGTAACATATTGCATCTGCTTTCTTTCAGAATAACCACATATATGCACACACACGCATGCACAAGCACAGACATACACACATAAATGTACATTAGGGGGCAGGAGTGGTTGTGTGGTAAGTAGCTTGCTTACCAACCACGGGTTCAGTATCCACTGCGTGGCACCTTGGGCAAGTGTCTTCTAGTATAGCCGCAAGTCGACCAAAGCCTTGTGAGTGGTTTTGGTAGATGGAAACTGAAAGAAGCTCGTCGTATACATATATATATATATATATATATATATATATATGTGTGTGTGTGTGTGTGTGTGTGTGTGTGTGTGAGTGTGAGTGTGAGTGTGTGTGTTTGTGTGTCTGTGTTTGTCCCACCAAAATCGCTTGACAACCGATGCTAGTGTGTTTACGGCGCCGTAACTTAGCGGTTAGGCAAAAGAGACCGATAGAATAAGTACTAGGCTTACAAAGAATAAGTCCTGCAGTCGATTTGCTCGACTAAAGCCTTTGATATTCCTCTCTGCTGTTTTCTTCAATAGGTAAAAAATGATATAACTCAATTACGAGAAACAGCCATGGATGATAGTATAACATTACGAAAGGCTTAAACGTATTATTCAGCGTGCCTTGGGCTAAAGAAAGGTTTTGAAAACAATTAGTACTTTATTCAATCGATACCAGGGATATGCAAGATAATATTGATTCCAACGGAATTTGAACTTATAACGTTAAAAATTAATGCGCAACCGAAGAGCAATTTAACGAAATCTAGTACTTTACCGCTTCTGCTATTTCTGCACTTCATTCTTACAACAACAACAACGGAAGTAACAGTAACAACAACAACAACAGAAGCAGCAGTAGCAGCAACGGTAGCAGCAGCAGCAACAGCAGTAGTAGCAGCTGCAATAATGATAAAGCAACAAAACAACACCAAATCAACAAAGAACAACAACATGAAGTCTATTGAAATTGACGGGCAGTTAATAAATATTTCTGTCACGTCTGTCTATTAATAATAGCTATATTGATATAAGACGGCTATTCACTGCTTGTGTAAATAGCGTAAAAACTATCGGCTATAATACAAGTTATTGACACGGTACTTATATCTTGATGGTTATTTCTGAAGTATTTTTAACATAGATCATATTAGAAATGAAGAATAGGCGAATGAGAAGGAGTCTCGCAGAGCGGGGTGTTGTAGAGATACATTGCACTCTGATAATGAAATTTCCTGGAATAAGAAAAATTGTTTTGCTTGAATTGAAGAATTGTATTCATAGAAGGAAGCGATGCCCTAAAGAGATTTGTAACCCCTCTGATGAAGTATCCTTCAAAGGAGTTGCGTACAGGGGTAAAAGGGGTCGTTGCAACCATGTATTTGAGAGTTCTATCGCATCTTCTTTCTGTCCTTTTGTGCAAACAAATTTGATGGGATCAGACTTGGATTGAGTTGGGTTCCGCCTGAGACAAATCCACACTTATGACTCCATAGAGAACTGAGAAACAAAGAGTATATATATATATATGTGTGTGTGTGTGTGTGTGTGTGTGTGTGCGCGTGTGCGCGTGTGTGTGCGTGCGTGTGTGTGCGTGTGTGTGTGTGTGCTTGTGTGTGTGTGTGTATGAGTATATATATGTATATATATATGTATATATATGTATATATATATATGTATATATATGTGTATATATATATGTATGTGTGTATGTATAATAATAATAATAATAATAATAATAATAATAATAATAATAATAATAATAATAATAAAACACTGACCTGGAAGAAATAACAGGAAAAGTCAACAGGTACACCGTATAACACTAAATACAAATGAAATAGAAATAGGGACTACAGAAAACCAAGAAGAGGATGTATTTGAGGAGCCCTCTGTGGGTAAAACAACCAACAGCCGAAACAGTGACATGGATAGGGAGAAATATTTGGAACTAAAAGAAGAAATACAAAGAAAATGGGAACAGGTAGAAGAAGCACACGACACCACAGACAGAGATCCCCTACCAAAAGTAAGTATGGATAAGAACCTGAAGGAGTTGATTAAAATTGGCAATAATGTACTAGATGAGATAAAATCAACAACAATAGAACCACTAAATATAACATCACTAAACCAACTAGCCTATGCTACTATTACTGAAGCAAAAGGCATAAAACTAAAAAAAGAAAACTGCTCAACAGAAGAAAAGACAACCAAAATGGAAAGAAAACTTAGAAAAGGATATACAATGCATGAGAGGCGACCTATCAATACTGACCGAAATAAGTAACGGAAACCAGGTCAACCAAAGAAAAGGCAAGAAAATACTCAAAAAGCATGGGATCAAGTAAAAAAAAAATGAAATACCTGAAGTAAAGGAAAACCTAAAGCAAAAAATCCAAGCAAAGGCACAACGAGTGCCACAATATATATAAGGAGAAGCAAACAATTTAGACAAAACAAATTATTTAAAGAAGATGGAAAGAAATTTTACAGGGAACTCGGTAAACAACAAATAAATGTTGAGCAACCGCCAAAGAAAGAGGATGTGGAAAATTTCTGGAGTACGATATGGGAAAATGAAAAACAACATAATGAAGATGCGAGATGGATTCAGGAACAAGAAACTTTGTAAGACCGATAGAATAAGTACTAGGGTTACAAAGAATAAGTCCTGGGGTCGATTTGTTCGACTAAAGGAGGTGCTCCAACATGGCCGCAGTCAAATGACTGAAACAAATAAAAGAATATACACATTGTGGTAATAATCTGTGTGCATAGCTTTTTAAAAAAGAGTTTAAGATCAATAACAGACGAAAACGAAAATTGTTTTGTCTAAAGAGCTGATGAAAGAAAATTTCCAATCCATTTCGGCTGTTATACTCTGCTAATTTGTGATATTTTCTCTCTCTATTTCTGTGCGTGTGTGTATGCGTGTTTGTGTATGTACGTACGTGTGTGTGTGTATGTCTGTCTGGTTTTGTATCTCTCTTTTATATACACAGATAGAAATATGTTTACATGCATCCATACTTAAACACATACACACATATAGAACCATACATACATACATATACACATATATACATATGAATATACGTACTTACACACATGGATACGCACATGCATGCACACATACATACATTCAGACATACATACACACATGCATCCATCCATACGTTACATGCACATATACAGCAATGTAGTGTCAGGCGCAGTACTACCGAATGGTTAAAAAGTTCGATTCGAAATCGTGTGGAACCGGTTTCAATCCTGCTAGGTGACATCTTGGGCAAGAGCCATTAAAACAATAATTAAAAGACAGTAGAAACCCTCTTGTAGGTTCGGTCGAAGATGTGGGCTCAAATACTCACAGATCCTTACAGAATATCAGTGATTGTTGACGGCTGAATTATTTTCAGGCTCTGAAGAGAAATGCCCACGGGCATATGGAGTAGTGGTTAAGAGCGCGGGCTACTAACCTCAATATTCCGAGTTCGATTCCAAGCAGTGACCTGAACAATAGCAAAAACACCACCACCACCACCATCAACACCAACACCACCACCAACAACAACAACATAAACAACAACAATAATGATGATAATAATAATAACATACCTTAGGAATGAGAACCCAGGTTCGAAATTTCCCCCAAGACACCTGAAGAAGGCTGGAGGGTATATCAGCCAAAACATTGTGTTAACAACAAACAAGATAAGGCCAAATATCCGTCAAATTTAAATAATGTAAATAAGAAATGCCACTTTTTGGAATGTAGTTCCAGCTATATCAACCATTCTATGAAACATTTTGGGGACATCGGAGCGGCGAGGGAAGTGGTGGGAAAAACTTCAAAACTGTAATTAAAATTCTGTTTTTGAATGAATATCCGCTGGGGAGGATTTGGTAAAAATTGATTTCAAATTTTGATACAGACTAGCAATTTTCGGTGAGTGGGTTAGTCCATTCCCACCGATCCCGAGTGTTATTACAGAACTTATTTTATCGAGGCAAAGTCGACCTCGGCGGTATTTGAACTCTGGACATGAAGACGGATGAAGTACCACTAAGCATTTATATATATAATATAGGTCACAAAAGTGAGAGACGCTACTGACAAGACTATGCTTTT
>NC_043003.1:57346663-57389163 GCF_006345805.1 Octopus sinensis | reverse complement strand
TAACCTCTGAGGTCAATCACATATGCCAGTTTTATCTTAATGCTTGTGAGATAAAAGAAGTGGGTGGTACAAGCGATAGAGGATCAGGCATAATATAATCACAAACTGAATTTTCTCTCCGTGTGTTCAAATCCTACTGGAGTCGCTTCAGTTTTTTTTTTGGTGAATCATATGAATATGAGTTAGGTAGATACGACTATATGACTAAAAAGTCCCTTTGCAATTATGAGGATCCGGTTTCGATCCCATGTGTTTGGGCAAAATCCATTTCACTACAATAGCTTAGTGATCCACAATACTCCCTAGGTACTGCGATTTTCATGGATGGAAACTATATTTCTTTCTTTCTTCTTGAACACACACAGACACACACACACCACACACACACACACCACACACACACACCACACACACACACAAACACACACAAGTTTGTAGTGCAAAGATGGTTTAACCGGCAGGAACTTCGAAGTCACTGTTAATTATTCTGTCAAATATTCTTGTTTAAGGATAATATATATGTATATGTGTATAGATATGTATGTATGTATGTATGTATGTATGTATGTATGTATGTATGTATGTATGTATGTAGTATGTATGTATGTATATGTGTATAGATATGTATGTATGTATATATGTATATGTGTATAGATATGTATGTATGTATATATGTATATGTGTATAGATATGTATGTATGTATGTAGTATGTATGTATGTATGTATGTATGTATGTATGTATGTATATATGTATATTAACCTGCGCGCGTGTATGTGGGTGTATGCATTCGCAGAAACAAATCACACAAGCCTACGTTCACTTACCCATACTAAGATAAATGTCTAAATTCCATTTGTGTATATTTGGAGAAACATATGTATGTATACAGATGGCAAATCGGTAAAGACAAACAGAAATACATTTACAAATATATGTATAAGACTTGAGTAAACACGTACATACATATATCTTATTAATATATGTATATGTATATGCTTATGCATATTTATTTATGCATATATGTACCTATACATATCTATCATTATGTGTCTGTATGTTATGTATGAATATGTATGTGCATGTATGAGTATGTATGTGTATGCATATATGTATATATATATATATATATATATATATATATACATACATATATATACATATATATATGTGTGTGTGTGTGTGTGTGTGTGTGTATGTGTGTGTGTATATAATCGACATTGTGGAAGCAAATGTAACAGCGGTTAATAGACAAGATCTGTTTAAACTTAGCAACTGGTGCGATGACTTCTCAGTTATTCACCTGAAATCATGAAAGCAGGTTTTAGCGAAATCACTTCAGATAATTTTCCAACGTTTCGTTTCTTGTGGTAAACAACCTAGAAACCTACAAGAAAGCATTATATGCTCTATGCAGATAGGTGGGGGCAGAGTAGAGTCAGTAAATTATAGACCGATCTCTCTGACTTCATGAAGCGAATCTTCAGAAAAAAAAAAACAATCTTCAAGAAGAAACTGATAAGATTCCTTGAAAACAATGTCATGTTGAACGAGACACTGCATAGCTTCCGTCCATGAAGAAGCTGTCTCATATAGTCCTTATGTCATTCTGACTAGGTTTTGAAACAACAGCTTGACCATTCAGATGTCAATGTGATATATCTTGCCTTTTAAAAAGTCTTTGATACGGTGGATCATGGCATGATATATAACGAGCTACGAGACGTTGGCATAGCTGGTCCACTGGGCATGTGGTTGCATGACTTCCAAATCGATAGAAATCAAGCAGTCGCAACCAATGGTTCCTTCTCGTAATCCACATTTCTTCTTCTTACCATTAAACTCTGACCTCTAACCTCTGAGGTCAATCACATATGCCAGTTTATCTTAATGCTAGTGAGATAAAAGAGATGGGTGGTACAAGCGGTCGAGGACCAGACATAATATAATCATAAACTGAATTTTCTCTCGTTGTGTTCAAATCCTATCGAAGTCGTTTCAGTTTTTTGGGGTGAATCATGTAAATATGAGTTAGGTAGTCACGACTATATTGCTAAAAAGTTCCCTTTGCAATTATAAGCATCTGTCTACCAAATCCACTCGAATGGCTTGGTTGGCTCGATGCTATAGTAGGAGAAGCTTACCCAAGATGCTACGCAGTGGGACTGAACCCGGAACCATGTAGTTGGGAAGCAAGCTTCTTACCACACAGCCACTCATGTATATATGTGTTTGTGTGTGTATGTACGTACGTACGAATGTATGCATGTATATATATATAAATATGTGTGTGTGCATGTGTTTGTGTGTATGCGTATTCATGCAAACATATATTACGTATATTTGATGCTGAAACGGCAGTCATTACGGCCTTCAATATAATGCCTTATAGAATTTCTTTCAGTTCTCTCCGTGCGTGAAGTTCAAATTCCGCTCTAGTCACGGGGAGAAAGAAAACAAAATCGTGGCGTTAGTCTTGAGATAAGCAACTTTTCAAGTATGTCAGCTGATCATTCTCGATGCCGGCACAGCTGCTGAGAGAAAGAAATGAGTGGATGATTTTAAGCCCTAAGTCCTGCCTCTTTCTTTCTTTCTTTCTTTCTTTCTTTCTTTCTTTCTTTCTTTCTTTCTTTCTCTCTCTCTCCCTCTCACACACACGTATGTGTCTCTGTTTCTATATATACGTATGTATTCTGAATATACATAGAAATGAAACCCATACACTCCATACATATGTCTGAATACAAAGATGTGGTGGGGTTTGTGTTTGTGTGTAAGAGATAAGAAAGAGAAGAAACCAATAAGAAAATAAAACAAGCCTATGTGTACGTGGAGTATGTGTAAATAGTGTCTAGAAGTGTGTCTTGAAAGTATGTTTATTGTTTGCCTGATGGCAGTTACTGTGTAAACTTATACCGCCTATTGGTTACTGAAACATTCCGCCATTTTGACGGTAACAAACATTTTGTGGTCGCATACAACTTGACCTTCCTGACCTCAAAGCAAACAATATAAGAAAATTGAAGATATCAACTCGAGTCATGTTTCTTGTGTGTTACTCATCGATCTGACAAATCTCGGAGGGCCTACGAAGGTCGTCAGCGCAGTTTTTCTTTTCTGAATCTAATTCATTAAGTAAAGAGGATAAAAAGAGCAGTTCCCGGTATCATTTTCGCACATTTCCACGACTGTTGAAATCGATTCGGCTATCGTCTAATTTTGTTGTGTTCTTGATCATCATGTGTTCTTGAGCAAGACACTTCATTTTACGTTGCTCCAGTTCACTCAACTGTAGAAATGATTTGCAGCATCACTGGTTTCAAGCTGTATCGGCCATTGCCTTTCCCTTGGATAACATCAGTGGCGTGGAGAGAAGGTGGGCTGATATGCATGGGTAACTGTTGGTTACCTATAAACAACTTTGCCCGGACTTGTATCTCGGAGGGTAACTTTCTAGGTGCAATCCCATGGTCATTCATAAACGAAGGGGTTCTTAGAGATTATCTAGCTTGATCGTCTACATGCGCAATGTCTAATAATTGTTTCTGATTATGGCACAAGATCTGAAATTTCTGAAAAAGAGGGTGGGGTTATCGATTAAACCGACTCTGTTACTTGGCTCATATATACTTTCTTTTATCGGCCCGAAGACGAAGAAAAGCAATGTTTATCACTGTGCGATTTAAACTCATAACATAAAGAGCCCCCCAAAATACTGCAAAACATTGATTCGATTGATTCTGTAGTAGTAGTAGTAGTAGTAGTAGTAGTAGTAGTAGTAGTAGTAGTAGTAGTAGTAGTAGTAATAATAATTGGATTGAATGCCAGGAATAAGACAGTATAAATACATTAGCCATCACATGTATATTCTCGACTCAAAATAATAAACGAATTGTTTCGTCTTGGGAGTGTCATAAAAACCGATTGATTGTTTAATCAGCACATTAAACAAGCGATCGATTAGTTCGTTGGTTAGATATTTAACATTTGACTTGAAGTAGTATTGAACCAGTGCGTGTGTTATTATTACTGGTGTAAGAATATACATTGAGATTTGTATCAAGTATCTTGTAAACCAAATACAAAAATGAAGTAAACTAAGTATCAAGAGATTCGAAAGGCTTGACAGAATCTCCATCCTACACTAGGAAACTACTGACAAGTGTTCGAATTCTGAGACAGGCTTTTTTCAGTTTCCCTCAACAAAATCCACTCACAGTGTGTAAGACATTTTCCAAGGTGTCACCAAGTGAGACTGAACCTGGAACCATGTGGTTGGGAAGCAAGATTCTTACGACACAGCCGCATGTATGTGTATGGTTTTTGTCTACCTTTGTCCCTCCACCTTCATAAACGCTGTTTATGTCCCCATGAGTTTGCAATTTAGCATAAATGATACTCAAATAATAAGCACCAGGCATTTTTGATTGAAACCCTTCAAGGCATTGCCCCTGCATAGCTGCAGTTCAACTACTGATACAAGTAAAAGATAAATAATAAAATATACAAACCAAACCAAATCTCACATATGTTAAGCACAGTCCGCAAAGTAAACTTGATAGACGTAGCTCGCATCTTACGTAATTCGCCGTACTATAATACAACACAAAGGGTCCCCACTCTGTGCACGATAAAAAACCCTATACAATAAATGCCCAATAAAATATTGCAATTAGCAAAACACATACTCTACGGAATTACTATGAAACAAAATAACATAAAACATACACAGGCACGACACAATCAATAACCAATAAAAAAAAATAACAGTTAGTCTTACATAATCGATACCGGACACTGCAACAACGATAACTTATATAGCTCACATCCTAGACACTTCCTATACATTAATATTACACAAACTACACATTTACATACGTTTTACAATAACCGTCCGATACTAAAACACATAACAATCGACCACAAAGTATGTACGAAACAAACTCCACACAGCTAAGTCACACACCTTATACTGTATGTATTAAGATACCACAGACGAAATACTAAAATAAAAACCAGCTAACACAGACCAATCCCTTGCAACAAGGCAAAACAGACGAAGTATACAAACAAACAAGTCTAGATACGCAAAAGACACATACATCAAGAACGCCGAGATGCACCTACTGACATAGAAGATTTTTCGTATAGATCTAGTGAAAGTATGGGGAAAATAATAACTTTTATATAAAATAAAAATAATAACAACGGCATCAACAATGATAGTAACAATATCCACGAGAAACTAATAATAGATATTTCATATAATAATGTTTTCTTAATAACAATAATTGTAATAATAAAAATTCTGATTTTTGTTATAATAGTGAATTCTTGTAATAATAATGGTTTCTTAAAAATAATAATTGCTATTCAATAATATATTGCAACCTACAAAACCCACAATCTAGACAAACACCAAAGAAAAATTATAGTAAATAAAAATAATATTGGTAAAATAAGAGTATGGTGATGGTGATGATGGTGATGATTATTATGTTGTTTTTGAAGTCTAACCAGTAGAAATTTCATAATGACTTGGTGTCTGTGAGAAAAACAGAATTAACGGACAGAGAAGCTATTACACTTAAAAGCGACATCTATTATAGACTTCCGACGGTTGATTCCACGAGCGGACTTCTTGTGCCTAAGCATTCTATCTATCTATCTATCTATCTATCTATCTATCTATCTATCTATCTATCTATCTATCTATCTATCTATCTATCTATCTATTTATCTATCTATCTATCTATCTATCTATCTATCTATCTATCTATCTATCTATCTATCTATCTATCTATCTATCTATGTGTCAACTTCAGTGAGGAGAGAGAGAGAGAGAGTGTGTGTGTGTGTATGTGTGAGAGAGAGTGTGTGAATGAATCAACTTCAGGAAACAGTTTCTGGATACGAATTATATACCTACCTACCTACCCACCTGCCTACCTACCTACCTACCTATCTACCTACCCTACCAACATACATACATACATGCATACATATATGCATACATACTTATATATATACAGATATGTGTGTGTATGCATATATACACACACTTGCGCATGCACACACACACATGCTCGTACACACACATGCACACACACAAACATTAACACATAAATGATTATATAACTGACAAGGAATCAAGAAATTATATAATGAACTTCATTAGCTTCTAGCTGTTTCTGCTATACGTTGCGATGCACTCATAGCTGAGTGTTTATGCATCACTTTATAGCTTAATCGGAGCTTAAAAAATGAATTGCAATTTTATCTCCGAAAAGTATTTAAACACGCATGGAAAGCATTACTCTCGAACAAATAAATAAATAAATACATAAATAAGATAAAGATATTCATTTATATATTAGCCTAAATAATTATTAGCGACGAAAACAGTATGAGCTCCTGGAATCAATCTTTATATCCAACCTAGCGTGATGTCATACTAGAACGCCTAATACTGTGGTGGTAAGCTCAGAAGTCTTCTCATATGGACGAATGGTACATAAAAGCACGGAGATATATCGTATCAGACAAAACTCATTTGTTCAACGTAGAGAGCTTCCTCAGTGGCATGTGAACGGCTACTGCATATGAGTCAGACAACGTTGTTCACTATATAGAATTTTAGTGTCATTTTAGACTCTGATGTCGCAAATAACAAAGAGACTTATTAAAAAACAGTTATTAGGGTCGGAAACAGTATTAGTACTAAAAGATAATCTTTATATCCAGCTTAACGTGTAACAGCTATAAGGTAATGAAGTTCATAAATCAATTGTTTATTCCTATGTCATCTCTTTCTTTATTGCTGCTCTGTAACCGACGAACGCATCGTTCAGAAGCGCACGTACATAGAGTTCCACACTAGATTATTAGTATTACATTGCCTAAACGAAATATCTATCTATCTATCTATCTATCTATCTATCTATCTATCTATCTATCTATCTATCTATCTATCTATCTATCTATCTATCTATCTATCTATCTATCTATCTATCTATCTATCTATCTATCTATCTATCTATCTATCTATCTATCTATCTATCTATCTATCTATCTATCTATATATCTATCTATCTGCATGCCTGTCTATCTCTCCGCCTGTCTGTCAATTTGTCTGCCTGCCTGTCTATCTGTCTGTCTTGACGAGGAGGTTTTGAAAAGTTCTTGGCTTTGGGTTAAAGAAAATACCGGAGGATAAGTTAATTATGATTTTATTTAACATATTCCCCTCTCAAATTGCAGTGGTTCTTTAGCTTTTCTAAGACCTGTAAAAGAACTGGGAAGGTTGGATCTCCAACCAGGCCTTTTGCAATAACCTTAAAGCCGGATTCTTTTCGGCACCCACTCCTATATATATATATATATATATATATATATATATATTATATATATATATATATATACTATTTCACTATTTTACTTGTTTCAGTCATTTGACCGTGGCCATGCTGGAGCACCACCTTTAGTCGATCGAGCAAATAGAACCCAGGACTTATTCTTTGTAAGCTTAGTACTTATTCTATCGGTCTCTTTTGCCGCTAAGTTACGGGAACGTAACACACCAGCATCGGTTGTCAAACGATGTTGGGAAGACAAACACAGACACACAAAAATACACACACACATACATACATACATACATACATACATACATACATACATACATACATACATACATACATATATATATATATATATATATATATATATATACATATATACGACGGGCTTCTTTCAGTTTCCGTCTACCAAATCCATTCCCAAGGCTTTGGTCGGCCCGAGGCTATAGTAGAAGACACTTGCCCAAGGTACCACGTAATGGGACTGAAGCTGGAGGTGTTTGAATTAGTGCATTATCATTTTAAAAGATTGCGTTTTCCTCCGTAAACAGTTCCGCAACCATAGGATGAATTTGATCAGAGAAAATGCTTAAATAGACTTGACTAGGAATTCTGCTATGACGGGAAACCATAGCCCCTACCCTAGATCATCACAGACCCTCCTCCATGTGTAACAGTTGGAAGAAGGCAGTCTGGGTCAAATGCTTTCTTTGGCTGTTTCCTCACGTGTACTCGGCCGGTGATCGGAAATTAAGTAAAAGATGACTTGTCCGAGAAAGTAACATTCTTTCTCTACTGTAAGGACCAATTCTCTAGGTTTCTAATCCACTCTAAATATTTTGAAACGTTTGTTTTTGAAATTAGTGATTTTCTAATTGCAGCCCTTCCGTGCAATCCCGCTTTGTGCAGCTCCCGGCGAACAGATTTTTGTCACACTAAATGGCTAGGAGGACTCATCGTATTAAAACAAAAATGAAAGAGGGGTCCCTTACTGTCTTCTATCTGTGTATCTTTTTCAATGTCCCGTTTGCTACATCAACGTCACCGCCGATGCCTCAGTCTTCACCAGTGGGATAAACACCAACAGTTTATTTCCAAGTTTCTTTGAGTTACAAAACATTCAGTGGAGATTGTTATTCATCATTTAAAAAGTACAATGAGTTTCATTTCTTCAAATAAGACTTAGGGATCGCTCACGAAATTTTACCGAAGTTAGCAAATGTTATGAGATCATACCAAAACAATACTTACAGATTCCTTGTTATTTTTTGGAATGTACCTGTCTACAGTCTCATAAATAAAATAGGAATGCCTTTACTGAAAAGGCTATACATTCCAGTTCCTCTCATTACAAATAGGTTGATGGAGGCATTTTTCATTCATTATAATGGTTGTAATTTGACAGCTAGGTCAGTTTATTTCTTCAGCTTTTCATGTCGTTTATACCCAGCATGACCAATTATGTGTCAATTATTAAGACTCTACATTATTTACATTATTTACATTTGATAGATATTTATCCTCATCTTGTTTATTGTTAACGCATCGCTTCGGCTGATATACCCTCCAGCCTTCATCAGGTGTCTTGGGGGAAATTTCGAACCTGGGTTCTCATTCCCAAGGTATTTTCGATGTTGTTGTTGTTATTATTATTATTATTATTATTATTATTATTATTATTATTATTATTATTATTATTATTATTATTATTACTAGCTGGCCCCGTGCCCTAAAAATGACGGCTAATCGTAATATTTTATATATAAATATGGATGGTAAATCAAATTAACACACTTGTCAATGTTCACATACAGTCACATACTTCTCTTGTACATGCATACACATACACACATATACTTACACAGAGTTGAAATGCTGTTTGATTTTTCTTTTCAGCGCTGAATGTTCACCATCCCACCAGTTTGCCAGGGAGACGGTGAGTGAAATGTGTAATTTCTTTTTTAACTGAAATTAACTGTAACTAATTAACGTGTTTAGTTGAAGGTAAAGGCAAAGAGCGAAAGAAAAAGGAGAGAGAAAAAGAGAGTAAGGCGAACAGCGAGAGAGAAAAACGGAGAGTGCCATGTATTCATGTGGCACTGTGACACTCCCTCGGTTACGACGACGAGGATTCCAGTTGATCCGCTAAACGGAACAGCCTGCTCGTGAAATTAACATGCAAGCGGCTGAGCACTCCACAGCCACGTGCACCCTTAATGTAGTTCTCGAGGAGAGTCAGCGTGACAGAGAGTATGACAAGGCTGGCCCCGTGAAATACATGTACAACAGAAACAGGAAGAGAGATTGAGAGAAAGTTGTGGTGAAAGAGTACAGTAGGGTTCGCCACCCCCCTGCTGAAGCATCGTGAAACTCCGGTCTGTGAATCGAAACCACGATCCTACGACCGCGAGTCCGCTGCCCTAACTGCTAGTCCATTGCGCCTCCACGCTATGTATTAAGTCTATAAAATTGTGCTTAACGTATATAAAGTGTATATATAAAGTGCAATAAGTAATCATCGTATTCCAATTTCCTTTTCAATGACTAACAGATGAGCGACTATCTTTTGATGCAGACACAACACAGGCTACGCTTTCAGGTTTTTTTGGATAAAGCTTTGAGAAATATTCCAACAGGTTTACCATTAATTCCGTGAAATATCCACGGGTCCTACTAGTGTTATATTATTGGTTAATAAATTATGTGCATTATATTTTGTGTATTTGACGCATATTATTTTCAAGGACCAAGGCAACTTGTCACCGGCTTCTCTATGTTTAACTCGGAGGAGAAGGTCTCCACTGCAAGGAAAGTGTTATCCTGCAGTACATTTAGCGATAGTGGACCGAGTAAATGTATCAAATTCCTACATGAGCTTTTACACCAGTGATTCTGAACCACTTTTTTTGTGTCTGTGGACTCCTTTGATTCCTATTTTGCACGGTCGGACCTTCGGCCATTTAATATCTAAAATAACCCATCATATTTTTCTCATTAAATATTAGGAATTGTATAAAAGAAATCACTAAAATATATTGTGTATTGTAGAAGTAAAGACCCCCTTCGGTCATGAATGACCATGGGATTGCACCTAGAAAGTTACCCTCCTAGACACAAGTCCGGGCAAGGTTGTTTATGGAAGACCAGCAGTCGCCCATGCATACCAGCCTCCCCTCTCCACGCCACCAGTGTTATCCAAGGGAAAGACAAAGGTCGATACAGCTTGGCACCAGTGACGTCGCAACTCATTTCTACAGCTGAGTGAACTGGAGCAACGTGAAAAATAAAGTGCTTTGCTCAAGAACACAACACGCAGCCCGGTCCGGGATTCGAGCTCACAACCTCACGATCGTAAGCTCGACGCTCTCATCATTGAGCCATGCTCCGGCTGACAGTACCCGGTATGGGCCCCTATCCAGGGTTACGGAAAGGAGACAACCTTCAATGAAATCCGGAGTGGAGCCCCGAAGGCGGTCTAGTGTTCGATTCGACACTCTTCCGGCAGCTCCTGCAACCAAGCTGGTGCCAAACGTAATGCACTGCACTCCACTGGACTACATCAGCAAGGTCGAGAGAGGAAACCTGACGATTGGGCTACCAGGACTTTCTTATCTATAGCCCAGGCCTGCGCAAAACTGGAGAGGACACTTCAGTGCTGCTGTAAAAAGCTGCAGAAACAACACGGGAGGTAACAGTTACGAGTGATAAGTCCATTCAGATTGGCGTAAAATATGGACGCTACGGGTTACCTCTGCCGGTGGGAGGGACTTCCGTGTCCTATTGGTTAGCTACTGCCCACCTCAAGCTGGGCAGCCCCAGTTAATAGGGTGCTGACCCGCCACAAGCCGCCTGTTCCATTGGGTGCTTGGAGCTAAGAGTACGACTCGAAAAGCGGCCTGCAACCTCTGCACCAGGCAAGCAACTAAAATTCAAGAAAACACCAGTTCTGCAGTTGGCAAGCTGGAATGTCAGGACCATGTGTCCTGGAATATCTGACGATCTTCTCAGTATTGAAGACACAAGGAAAACGGCCATCATTGACCGTGAACTAAAGAGGCTCAACATAGATATTGCTGGGCTGCAGGAGACAAGACTTCCCTCAAACGGCAGACTCAAAGAGCAGGACTGCACCTTCTTTTGGCAGGGAGAGATCCAGAAGAACCTCGTCAACATGGCGTTGGCTTGCAGTGAGAAACTCACTACTCTCCTCAATAGAACCACCATCGGGAGGCACTGAGCGTATCCTCTCACTGCGCCTCTCGACCTCTTCTGGCTCAGTACATGTACTCAGCATCTATGCTCCCACTCTCTACAGCTCAGAGGGACCAAGGACCAGTTCTACAAAGATCTCAACTGTGTCCTAGAAAATATACCAACGACTGAAAATATCTACCTTCTAGGGAATTTTAACGCTCGCGTGGGATCTGACCATGATTCGTGGCCCATTTGTGTTGGACACTTTGGTATTGGCAACATGAATGACAATGGTCAGAGACTACTCGAATTCTGCACATACCACAACCTGTGCATCACAAACACATTCTTCACCAGCAAGCCATCCCACAAGGCATCCTGGAGACATCCAAGATCTCACCACTGGCATCAGCTGGATCTCATCATTACACGGAGATCCTTTCTGAGTTCCACTCTATTGACCCGCAGTTACCACAGTGCGGATTGTGACACAGACCACTCACTAATTAGAAGCAGGGTGAGGATTCTCCCTAAAAAAGTCCATCGCTCCAAGAAAGTGGGCCGACCACGCATCAACACCGCCAGAACCTCGGACCCTACACTGCGAAAATGTTTTGCTGCTTCTATCAAGGTTGCCCTCAGTAGCTGCCCAACCTCCTCTGCTGAAAGTAGGTGGGACTATATCAGGGAAGCCTTGTATACGACATCATTGGATACTTTCGGCATGAGAGAAAGGCAAAACCCAGATTGGTTCAATGCTGGGCTCTCAGAGCTGGAGCCAGTTATCGAAGCAAAGCGTGCAGCTCTGGTGCAATACAAGAGTGACTCTTCTACAAAGTCACTCGAAGAACTCAGAAAGGCACGAAATAAAACCCAACTGACAGCCAGATGCTGTGCAAATAGGTATTGGCAGGAAATCTGTCAGAGTATCCAGTCAGCTGCTGACAGGGGCGACACCCGTGGGATGTATGCTGGTTTGAAGAAGGCCCTCGGTCCATCCGCAACCAAGTCAGCCCCTCTGAAATCAACTACTGGAGATCTCATCAGGGATCAAGGCAAGCAAATGGATAGATGGGTGGAGCACTACAGGATCTCTACTCACGGGAGACCACAGTGGCTGAGGCTGCAGTCGAGAGTGTCAAGATCTTGCCAGTCATGTGCGAACTTGACAGTCCGCCATCTATAGCAGAGCTCACCAAGGCTGTTGACTCCCTAGCAAGAAATAAGGCTCCGGGAAAAGACGGCATCCCCTCAGAGATCATCAAAGCCGGCAAAAACACCATCCTGCTTCGGCACCTTCATGAGCTTCTGTGTCAGTGCTGGGAAGAGGGTACAGTCCCTCAGGCTATGCGGGATGCCAACATCATTACGCTCTACAAAAACAAAGGTGACCGTGGTGATTGTAACAATTACCGTGGTATATCCCTTCTAAGCACTGTTGAAAGACCTTTGCCCGCGTTATCCTGGCCAGGCTACAACTACTTGCTTCTCGAATCTATCCGGAATCGCAGTGTGGCTTTAGAAGAAGCAGATCAACTATCGATATGATATTCTCCATACGCCAACTTCAGGAGAAGTCCAGAGAGCAGAAAATGCCATTATATATGGCCTTCATTGATCTAACAAAGGCTTTTGACTCGGTAAGCAGAACAGGCCTCTTCTCCTGCTCCAAAAAATCGGATGTCCACCAAAGCTGCTGAGGATCATCAAGTCTTTCCATGATGACATGCAAGGCACCATACAGCACAACGGTTCAACATCAGCCGCCTTCCGAATAAAAAACGGGGTAAAGCAAGGCTGTGTCCTCGCTCCTACATTGTTTGGCATCTTCTTCTCACTCTTGCTGTCACATGCCTTTCAGACATCAGATGATGGAGTGTTTCTGCACAGTAGAAGTGACGGGAAACTGTTCAATCTCTCGCGCCTGCGTGCCAAGACCAAAATCAGAAACGTCCTGATCAAGGAGATGTTATTTGCTGATGATGCCGCTCTGGTAACACACACAGAAGAAGCCCTCCAAAGGCTCATTAACTGTTTTGAGCAAGCATGTAACGACTTTGGCTTAGCTATCAGCCTTAAGAAGACCAACAATGGGCCAGGCTACATCGGACATCCCAAACATACATATTGGAGACCACAGATTACAAGAGGTGGAGAAGTTTACCTATCTGGGCTCTACCGTCACCTACAACCTATCCCTTGACACTGAGCTCAATATACGCATTGGCAAGGCAGCTGCTGCGATGGCCCAACTATCTCCAAACGGGCTTGGGACAACAATAAGCTGACCAAGACCACAAAAATGAAGATCTACCAGGCATGTGTACTCAGCACTCTACTGTATGGAAGCGAGACCTGGACGCTATACACACGCCAAGAGCGTCGCCTAAACATCTTTCACCTGCGCTGCCTCCGAAAAATCCTCCACATCAAATGGCAGAATCATATCTCCCAACAAAGATCTCCTCAGGCAAGCAGGAATACCAAGCTGTTTGCACTCCTCACACAAGACGAATGAGATGGCTTGGGCATGTTAGCCGTATGAAAGATGGCAGAATCCCCAAGGACATACTCTACGGAGAGCTTGCTAGGGGTACTAGGTCTGTGGGTAGACCGATCTTGCGTTAGAAGGATGTTTGCAAAAGGGATATGAAGGCCTGCAACATCAACATTAGCGGTTGGGAGGCAGTCGCCGGCAACCGTGGAGAATGGCGACGTACAGTAAAAGAGGATATACAGAGGAGTGACAGAAAGAGAGAGGAGAAATGGAAAGAAAGGAAGAGACATAAACAAGAGACCATGGCACTACAATCAGCCAGGAACAGTCTTCGCTACATTTGCAGTACCTGCCAGAGGGAGTGTTTGTCCAGGATAGGACTACACAGCCACAGCAAGAAATGTAACAGGAAATAAAATATAACAGCCGGACTAGACCTAGAAAAAAAAAAAAAAAATGCGCAACTCCATTGTCTCCCGAGACAGAAAGGATGCCAAATTGTAGAAGTATAACCAGCTGATTGCAAATAAATTCTAACCATAATGTCTTATATAGAGCCTCAAGGACCATAAGGGCTCCTCCCAAGAACCATTGCTTTAGACTGAAGAACACAATGAGGAGTAAACATGACTCTTGATAGTCAAGGTAATAGGAAGGCGCATGGCTTAGTGGTTTGGGTATTCTGCTCACGATCGTAAAGTCGTGAGTTCGATTCCTGGCGGCGTGTTGTGTCCTTGAGCAAGAGACTTTATTTCACGTTGCTCTAGTCCACTCAGCTGGCAAAAATGAGTAGTACCTGTATTTAAAAGGGTCAGCCTTGTCTCATCCTGTTTCACGCTGGATATCACTGAAAATTACGTTAAAGGTAGTTTATGTCTGTGGAGTGCTCAGCCACTTGCAGGTTAATTTCATGAGCAGACTGTTCCGTTGAGCGGATCGAAAGCAACCCTCGTCATCGTAACACACGGAGTGCCGGTTATAGTCAAGGTAATTGAAGAACTCTGAGTTTCTGTGTATTTTTTCAGGACTCTACTCCAATTCGAACATTTCATTATATATATTTTTTCTTCTTTCGCAATCGATTCTACAATAAATAAAAAAATATATATATACTAGCAGTATCTCTATTTGTCTGTTACCTTTGCGAAAATAAAGAAATCATTGTTTTCCTCATCGTTAAGGCGGTGAGCTGGTAGAATCGTTAGCGTGCTGGACGAAATGCTTAGGAGTATTTCACCGGTTGTCTACGTCCTCAGTTCAAATTCCACCAAGGTCTTTTTGCCTTGCATCCTTTCGGGGTCGATAAACTAAGCACCATTTAAAAACAGGGGGCCGATATAATCGACTTAATCCCTTCCCCCAAATTTGAAGCCTTGTCCTTCCAGTAGAAAGGATAATCATTAAGGCGGCGAGCAGGTAGAATCATTAGCGCGCTGGACGAAATGCTTAGCGGTATTTCGCCGGTTGTCTACGCTCTCAGTTCGAATTCCATCAAAATCAACTTTGCCTTTGATCTTTTCGGGTTCGATAAAATAAGTACTTGTTAAACACTGTCCTTGTGGCAAAATTTGAAACCAATATATCCATTATCCTCGTCTTTGTTATCGACGTCATCATCATCAACTATTCAGTTTTTAAGCTACCGTAATATTCTCAAATATCGAAAGTTTTCCAAAAATAGATTCTTCCCTTCTCCTCCTAAACTCTTTGTATTAGGTACTTCGGTTAGGAAATATGTTAAATCAATATATATATATATATATATATATATATATATATATATATATATATATATATATAATATATATATATATATATATATGTATATTATATATAATATATATGTATGTATTGTATATGTATATGTATATGTATATGTATAAGTATGTATGTATATAGCCAAGGGCACACAAATACATGAACATAGAAATTTGCGCACTCATACATAGACACGTATACAAACACATACACACACGCGCATACACACATAGACACAATCACACACATATATACTTACCTATATATGCATATAGATATAAATAGACAAGATTGATGGACAGAGAGCTAGAAAGAAAGAAAGATAGATAGTTACATATGTACATATATACGTATGTACATAAATAAATACATTCATACATACATACATACATACATACATACATAATACATATATTCATAAATACATAAATTCATTCATATGTACATACGTACATACATAACTACTTAAATTCATTCATACATACATACACACACACACACACACACACATATATTATATCTATATATATATATATATAGATATATATATATATATACATTCCTTTGTCTCATTATGTTTCTGTGTATGGGAATTAGAGATTTTTTCAACATGTCGCAAAAGCGAGTTACACACACATACACACACACTCGCACACGCACTCACACATACATGCAGATGCACACACACTCACCCACACACACACACACACACTCAGAAGCACATGCACAGACGTAAACACGCACACATATGCGGCACACATTAAGACAAGCACACACACATACACAGAATAAGTGTGCGAGAAGGGAGAGAGGCTGATATAGTCTCACGGACACACACACACATGCGCATACACATGCGCACACACATACGCACATACGCGCACATACACGTATGCACACTCGCACACGCACTCACACATACATGCAGATGCACACACACTCACCCACACACACACACACGTGCGTGGTTTTGGATATATGATATCACTTAAGGCATCAAAAGAGACATTCCCAAGAAAATCGCCGCGTGCAAAGGACATCACACTTCCGGAGGAAGTCAGTTTAAGTATCACCGACGGACTCATTTCACTTGTCACCCATCTTCTTGTCTTCTTTGACCTTTTGGTGACGATTGACGTCTCAAGAAATTTCCATTCATCGTTCATCTCATTTAACATCACGTGGCCGTCTCATCAAAATGCCGAATGGGAATTAGAGGTCTGATTAGATAAGCTGCCATTTTTTTTTCAATGTTCTTTGCTTTTAGTTGTTTCGGTTCTTGGAAAATTGGCGCGGGAGTTTGACCGCTTTTTGATGTACCATATTGTAGTCCACAAAAATAACAAGCAGTATCTATCGGAACTGCGAAGAAATATGTCTATCTAGAGATAACCAGATATGATAGAAACACCAGAGAATTTTTTAATAACTTCATACCCGAACTACTGTTATTTGTTTAATGTAACATGAATGCATTCCGCTAACGAATTTAAACTTTTAAACCACATTTTCTACGTGGCTGTGTGGTAAGTAGCTTGCTAACCAACCACATGGTTACGGGTCAGTCCCACTGCGTGGCATCTTGGGCAAGTGTCTTCTGCTATAGCCCCGGGCCGACCAATGCCTTGTGAGTGGATTTGGTAGACGGAAACTGAAAGAAGCCTGTCGTATATATGTATATATATATATATATATATGTATGTATTGTATATGTATATGTATATGTATATGTATAATGTATGTATGTATATAGCCAAGGGCACACAAATACATGAACATAGAAATTTGCGCACTCATACATAGACACGTATACAAACACATACACACACGCGCATACACACATAGACACAATCACACACATATATACTTACCTATATATGCATATAGATATAAATAGACAAGATTGATGGACAGAGAGCTAGAAAGAAAGAAAGATAGATAGTTACATATGTACATATATACGTATGTACATAAATAAATACATTCATACATACATACATACATACATACATACATAATACATATATTCATAAATACATAAATTCATTCATATGTACATACGTACATACATAACTACTTAAATTCATTCATACATACATACATACACACACACACACACACACACACACATATATATATATATATATATATATATATATATATATATATATATATATATATATACATACATTCCTTTGTCTCATTATGTTTCTGTGTATGGGAATTAGAGATTTTTTCAACATGTCGCAAAAGCGAGTTACACACATACACACACACTCGCACACACACAGACACACACATACACACACACACACACACACACTCAGAAGCACATGCACAGACGTAAACACGCACACATATGCGGCACACATTAAGACAAGCACACACACATACACAGAATAAGTGTGCGAGAAGGGAGAGAGGCTGATATAGTCTCACGGACACACACACACATGCGCATACACATGCGCACACACATACGCACATACGCGCACATACACGTATGCACACTCGCACACGCACTCACACATACATGCAGATGCACACACACTCACCCACACACACACACACACGTGCGTGGTTTTGGATATATGATATCACTTAAGGCATCAAAAGAGACATTCCCAAGAAAATCGCCGCGTGCAAAGGACATCACACTTCCGGAGGAAGTCAGTTTAAGTATCACCGACGGACTCATTTCACTTGTCACCCATCTTCTTGTCTTCTTTGACCTTTTGGTGACGATTGACGTCTCAAGAAATTTCCATTCATCGTTCATCTCATTTAACATCACGTGGCCGTCTCATCAAAATGCCGAATGGGAATTAGAGGTCTGATTAGATAAGCTGCCATTTTTTTTTCAATGTTCTTTGCTTTTAGTTGTTTCGGTTCTTGGAAAATTGGCGCGGGAGTTTGACCGCTTTTTGATGTACCATATTGTAGTCCACAAAAATAACAAGCAGTATCTATCGGAACTGCGAAGAAATATGTCTATCTAGAGATAACCAGATATGATAGAAACACCAGAGAATTTTTTAATAACTTCATACCCGAACTACTGTTATTTGTTTAATGTAACATGAATGCATTCCGCTAACGAATTTAAACTTTTAAACCACTATTTTCTACGTGGCTGTGTGGTAAGTAGCTTGCTAACCAACCACATGGTTACGGGTTCAGTCCCACTGCGTGGCATCTTGGGCAAGTGTCTTCTGCTATAGCCCCGGGCCGACCAATGCCTTGTGAGTGGATTTGGTAGACGGAAACTGAAAGAAGCCTGTCGTATATATGTAATATATATATATAAGTGTGTGTGTATATGTTTGTGTGTCTGTGTTTGTCCCCCTAGCACTGCATGACAACCGATGCTGGTGTGTTTATGTCCCCGTTACTTACCGGTTCGGCAAAAGAGACCGATAGAATAAGTACTGGGCTTACAAAGAATAAGTCCTGGGGTCGATTTGCTCGACTAAAGGCGGTGCTCCAGCATGGCCGCAGTCAAATGACTGAAACAAGTAAAAAAAAAAAAAAAAGGAAAAGGATTTCGTTTTCCTTTTGTTTGGCGGGGGGGGGGGGGTAAATTATTATTTTTTTCTTTCAAACGTTATACTAAAGCACGACTGTGTTCCAATGTAAACTTTTCTATTAACATTCTAGTATTTAAACCAGTCATCTCTAGCGCAAATATTCCACCAGTTTTAAGCTGAAACTGACCAGACCCAGTGTCATTCTCCTATCTTACAATGTCATTCTAAAAATAAACAATCACATTATCGAAAGGTTCAAAGCTATAAGATAATGCATGAATAATTAAAAATGATGTGGATAAATAAGTATTAGATTTGTGGGAACAGTCTGAGAGTTAAAGGGTTAAAGCGTTTTCATAATCGTTTATCAGTATTTTATGTTGACCCTAAAGCAACAAAATTCTTAAGTACTGTAACATTTCAATACGCTGTCGGCCTTTTACGTTCTGAAGGAAGTGAGGGTAATGATGCTCTGAGGCAGCGTCTTGTTGTAGGACGCAAGGCATCACAGGAGTTTTACTAAATGGTGTGTGCGCGTATATTCATTAAACTCACACGCGCACACATATGCATACATGCATACGCATATATTTATGTATATATATATGTATAATATATATATATATATATATGTATATATATATACACACACATATATATATGTGTGTATATATACATACATATATATCTCTCTATATATAAACGGCAGTTTGTCTGTCTGTGTGTCTGTGTGTCTGTCACCCTGACCATGGCTTTCAACCGATTCTGATGAAACTTGACACACACATAGCCCAATGTCATAATTCAAAACTAACGCAGTGAAAATTTTGAAATGTTCCCCCAGTTCTGAAAAAAAATCGATAAATTCGACATGGGTCGAGAATCTAAGCTTTTTATACGCAACACATTTTCTACAGACTGTCTAGGGGACGCAACTCGACCTTTTTAACTCTCGGAACACGTGGGGTAAGTATCCCAAAATGTATAAAAATGTACAAAAACGGCAAAAAAGCGGGCAGCAATGTGAGTGACAACAACGAAAAAGTCAAAGTGACCAAACTGAACAAACGAATGGAAAAGGTTTTTTGATGCACACGACAAAAGCGGTTTATAATAAACCAAGAGTTTGCAAGTAGCGTCCGAGGACCCTTAGGGTACGTAAAAAATTTAGGGTAAAACGTTTGGGGTGGTAGTTATAAAGAAAGTGTAAACAAAAAAAGGATTCGAATAACTTGCGGCTGCAGCAGCTATTAGCAGAAGTGGTGGTGTTGGGGGTAAAGTCTTGAATGTAATTTCTTCCTGGTAGGAATTGGTTGGGTTGAATTATCGATAGCTGTTTGATAGTTATTTGGGAGTGAAGAGAAGACATTGCAACCTACACATGCGCCTTCGTTCCCTAGAGGGAAAGGACTAGATTGGGATTAGTCGTTGCCTACTAGGGGCTCTTACATACCCGGGCAACGCCGGGCTATGCTGCTAGTATATATATATATATATATATATATATATATATATATATATATATATATATATATATATGTATATACATATATATTCACTTCATTGTGTTTCATTTTTCTCTCACCCTTCCTTGATTCTTCTATCCCTCTGCCTCTACCTCTCTCTATCTTCTCTCTCCACGTGACCGGTGTTCGGCCAGGCCTGACGTTTCTTTCTTGTTGTCCGTGCAACACCTATATTCCTTCATGTGCCTGTTAAATCATATATCCCTGCCGTAAGGCTTTACTTCCATACACGCCAGCTTAAATTCGTTCTTAGTCGAAAGACACCTGTTGTTATGTCCTGTTATTTATATTTGTGTAACATTTCTGGGTTTTTTTCCGTCCTTGTTTCGTATACATTCGCTGCTTTATTCCAAGGAATGTAATGCTCTTAGCTTATTTTTCCATGGGGCTGGCCAGATTGGATCTATCTCGAGTATTACCAGCCGAAGTTGCAAAGATAATCTGGAACTCGAGTGAGGCTAGAAAACTCCGAATGATCCCTCCTTGTTTTCCTTGTATCGTCTGTCTGGATATTTTGTTTTCCTTTTTCTGTTTCACCAAACTGTCTGGATGTTTTGCGTTCTTGTCCCTTTTTTGTATATATATATATATATATATATATGTATGTATGTATGTATGTATGTGTGTGTGTGTGTGTGTGTGTGTATGTATGTATATAATGCGTATAATACACACACGCGAGTGCGCGCGTATGTGTATTATATGTATATGCGCACACACAGATTTATTTACCATTGAAAAAGGAAAAAAATCTTTGAAACCCGTATGGTATTTTAATAAATCTGTTAAAAGAAAATTTACAGCGAAAATTCGTCTTAAGACTTAGGTGCATTTTCAATCCCAAAACCAACCCTCCTATATTCTTCCCCGCGTCGGAATAAATCTCTTTTATCCATATCCATCCATACATCCATATATATATATATAGCTTATAGATAGCTTATACTCTAGTTCTGTATTGAGTGCTTATGTTTTACTTTGTAAATTCAAATGTCCGCACGCTCGCATAAATACCACCCATATGTAAATAAGTATGTGAATGTCAACCATTGCCGACACCATTGCTATCACTATCATCATCATTATCATCATCATCATCATCGTCGTCGTTGTCGTCGTCATCGTTATGGTCGATGACCCAGCAACTAAAACAACGATAACTAGAACAAAACTACTACTACTACTACTACTACTACTACTACTACTACTACTACTACTAATAATAATAATAATAATAATAATAATAATAATATTAAGAAGAAGGAGAATGATAGTAAGTAAAAATAGTTATAGTAATAATAATAATAATAATAATAATAATAATAATAATAATAATAATAAATATGATGATGATGATGATGATGATGATAAATTTCTTTATTTCCAATGTTCCTTCTACTCTACTCTACCCTGAGTTTATCGGAAAAGGGGCCGTAAAGATCAAAAGACTCGCAGCTGTGTGTCCCTATTATTACCTCCACGGCTCTCCCTCTCTCTACCCTGCTGCTACCTCTCCCTCACCCTGGAACGTTTTATCACAAAACCCGTTTCAATCGTTTCCCAAGCTCCTTTCAGACCACAAACAATAAGGACATTAAACGCAATATAAGGATAATAAAATGCGATAAAAATCTCTCAATTGGTTTTTCCCCCCCTTGAATGTATATACAGGTAGGTAGCTTATGTTATATACTTTCCGATATGTGTGTGTGTATGTATATCTGTGCATCTCTCTCTTTCTCTTCATATGTATGTAAATATATATATTAAAAAAAACGTTCTCACAAAATGTTGGAACACTTTTATTTTATATATAGATCACATACCTATACATAATCATGCACGCACGCACGCACACATACTTATATATACAAACATACATATATACACACACACATGCGACACACACACATAAACACACACACATACACACACTCGTACATATCAGCACACTAAGAAATGAACTGAGACGTAAAGATGTGAGTTCCGTGGGGCATGTGAAAAGAGGAATACTCAAGAGAGCTAGGGGCTGAGAGAGAGAGGGAGAGAGGGGTTGAGGGGTAGGGAGAGAGAATGTTATGAATGGAAAATGGAAGAGCATATCTCGATAGCTCAATAACATACGTGCATACACATACACATACACATAGGCGTAGGAGTGGCTGTGTGGTAGGTAGATTGCTGAACTTCCGGGTTCAGTCCCACTGCGTGGCACCTTGGGCAAGTGTCTCCTACTATAGCCTCGGGCCGACCAAATCCTTGTGAGTGGATGTGGTAGACGGAAACTGAAAGAAGCCCGTTGTATATATATGTGTGTGTGTATGTGTGTGTGTTTGTCCCCCCCCCCCCGCCAACATCGCTTGACAAACAACGCTGGTGTGTTTACGTCTCCGTAACTTAGCCGTTCGGCCAAAGAGACCGGCAGAATAAGTACTAGGCTTACAAAGAATAAGTCCCGGGGTCGATTTGTTCGACTAAAAGCGGTGCTGCAGCATGGCCACAGTCAAATGACTGAAACAAGTAAAGGAATAAAGAAAAGAATACATACATAAACAAATATATAAATACGTAAGTACATGCGTACGTACGTATATACAGACTCACGTACATACACAAATACGTATTCAAGCACACACACACTCAAACACATATAACCTTACACATACATGGGCGCGCGCAAATGCATAAAATAAAAGGATCAAATGTCCTTAATGAGCCATAGGCATGTTTTCCGGATTCTTTGGCGTGTATGTACGGCACTCGCCGTGGATGAGACGCTAGTCCACCGCAGGGTAACTCACTTTTTACCATCTGAGTCAACTGGAGCAATGAGAAATGAGTATTGCCTCGTCCAGAATTCAAGTCTTAAGTCTAATAATCATGAGTGCACCACGCTAACCACGAAGCCACGTTTCTACACATATACCTATATACGTATATCCCTACGCTCATACACACACAACATTATATATATATATATACATATATATATATATATATTTTGCGCCACGTGTGTATCAACATATACATTATATCTGTGTGTGGTTAAATATATATAAAAATATATATATGCATATATGTATATATATTATGTATACATTATATATGTATATATATATGTATATATATATGTATATATGTATATATATATATGTATATACATGTATATATATATATATATATAATATATATATATATATATTTAAATATATATATATGTATATATATATATGTATATATGTATATAATATATGTATATATATATATATATATATATACATACATACACACACACACTGTAGCGTGGAAGGTGTTTGTAAGCCACGTCAGAAAGACATAAACATCGTTAGATTCACTTCAACATTTAAATTTAATTTTCCAATATATAATTTCGTCGCTTTGAGAGCACGACCTTTTCACTGGCAAAATTCCGTGCTGCATCTTTTGTCAGTGAAGAAGCCGCGGTCCCAAAGCGACGAAGAAAAACGAAAAAAAATTGGGCAAAATAAATTTAAATGTTGAAGTGAATCTAACAGCTTTTGTGTGTTTTTAAATGGCTCATAAACACCTTCCAAGCTGCAATTGCTTTTGTTTCAGCACACAATCTCAGATCACGTCACTTGCTATGCAAGTACATCTCTGTAATACACACACACTCTCTCTCTCTCACACACACACACACACACATAAACACACACACACACATACACACACACACACACACACACACACACCACTTGTGAAGCAGTGATGAGAAATGCAGACACACACACACACACACACACACACACACACACACACACACACACACACAAACACACACACCACACTCACACACACTCACACTCACACACACACACACATACTGCGGGCCTCTTTCAATTTGTGTTTGCTAAATCCATTCAGAAGGATTTGGTCGCTCCTCGGCTCTACGAAAAGACACTTTCCCAATATGCCTCGCAGTAGGACTGAAGCTGTCTGATTGAGAAGCAAAGCAAACTTCTTACCACATTATCCTGTCTGCGCCTATATCTGTATGTGTGTGATTGTGTGCACCTATGTATATGTTCTTGACCTCCAGACAGAAGGTAAACTGTTTTTACTTCAAATTTTGTCTGATATTTGATAAGATGAGATACATCGAAACGGTAATATTTCTTTATATAATTTTTTAAAATCATTTTTATTAAATTCCCTTTCAAATTGAAATGTCTTATACTTACTTTTGTGCTATTTCATCTCTTATTATATCTATATATATATATATATATATATATATATATATATATATATATATATATTATAATATATCTATATATATATATAAGAACTCTACACAGATTTTCTCTCCGTTTCTTTTTTCGTTCTTTCTCCATTGTTTCTCTCATTCCTTTCTGTCAATGAGCGTATGCCCGAAACGTAAAAGGCTTTTCAATTTTTCACGAGCGTTAAACTAATTCCCCTTTTTGTTGTCCCTCCACCTGCCTTCGTCTTTTTTGTGTGAATATGAACTACATATACATATACATACATATATGTACATACATACATATATATGTGGATAACGCAGAGTAGATGAAACAGAGACAACTGAAGAAGAGGAATAGTCTTTACGTTGCATGTCTCGTTTCGTTGTTCGAAAAATATTTTCGCTTCTATATTTTTGTTTTTATCTTTTCGTTTCTAGTTGTCTTCAACGTTTTTTTATGTCCTGTACTCATATATGCATGTATATATACATATATATGTAGGTATGTACATATATGTATGTATATATTCATATATTTTTTTATTATTATTGATATTACTATATGATCGAATGCCACGCATCCTTTTCCAAGTAAAGTATAATATATATATATATATATATATATATATAACTATCTGTCTGTCTGTATGTATGTAGGTAGGTATGTATGTATACATGTATATACACATATACATGCATATACACATATACTCACACATACGCACGCACACATATACATTCCTCTATGTTTGATCTTCTCGGAAAGATTAAACGTAGAGACAAACCGCAAACCTCACAGGTTTTGAAAATAGATTGGGGAAAAAAATGAAGGTAAAATAGCACCAAGTTTTTTGAATGCAACTCTACGGATTCGGCATCTCACTAGGCAATCACATTTAAAGGCGCGGTTTATGCAGATTAAATCAAGATCCCGAAAGTATTCATTTTATCGACTAGCAGAAAAGTTCAATGCAAACTCACCCATGACATAATTTAAAGTCAGAGCGTAAAGGGACGTATTTTATTATATAACGAGAGAAGAACGAGGTGTATAAGAAGTTTTATAGGAAAAAGTACATTAATACAGGAGGAAATGGATTAATACGTGTGCCCACTCCTGATACACATGAACAATGGATGTATAATGTATGTATGTATATATGTATACACACACAAAAGGAAACGTATTAATATTCGTTTTTATATTTTAGATTAAATTGAAGGATTACTAAATATATGTGGTAGAGTACAAATTTATTACTCTATAGAAAGAATAGTATTGTGAGTGAATCCGAAGTTTCATTCACCATCTCGCCCTCTCTCATATATATATATATACACGTAAATGTAGAACGTTGGAATGAGTGCGCAGCACCGCATTGGTGGATAAATAATTCCTTTATTTGCGAATTAAGGCTACCGTTAATTTCATGTTAAGAAGAATAGGAAAATATCCAAATATCTTAACAATTTTCAAGTCGATCACATGGAGAAAGGTGTTCGCCTCCATTCTAGTAAACAATCGCTTCCAAAATGAAGGCGAACACTTTTCTCCATGTGATCGGCTTGGAAAATTGTTAAAATGCTCGAATATATTCATACTCTTCTTAACATGAAACCAATGGTAGCCTTAATTCACGAATAAAGAATATATATATATATGCACAATTTAAGTTAGTTGAAATATCCTTGTCACATATTTCAACTAGGTACATCTCATCGACAAGGGTCATTATACTCCAAACATCGATGTCTGAGATTCCCGAGACGGCGACACTGAACGAATGGGGTGTTTTCATACATTTTACCATAAGAGAGATTTTTTCTCCACGGTAACTGCAGTGTATTGGGCCTTTAACAGTTGAAATATGTGACAAACATATTTCATCTAACCTAAATTGTGATTATACGTAAACACTGCTTAGTACATTTACTCCGATATATATATATATAATATATACAGTAAAGTAGCTTGTTCTAAAATCTGTATGCGAGATGCAAGTAGTGACTCTACTATTACTACCGCAACCAGGTTGTTTCATACAGAACAATGTTACTACCTTTTTTTACCCCAGGAGGACACCTTCTCCACCTGGTTAACGACACACTATCTGTGTCTGTTATATTGCAAACAAGAGAGCAAACAACTCCCATCCATCGTTGGCAGGAACCAATAGACCAGCTGGTTTCTGGGTATAACCCTTCATCAGTAATAGTTATACCTGTCTGTAGACATGGAAGTCATTCGTCCTAGTTTGTATAAAAATGTATAAATAAACAAGCGACAACCACCCGCTGATCTTACAGTAAGCAAACTAGCAAGTACTAAAAACGCGGTACGAAAATTTAACAGTTATTACTAAGCCAACGAGCTTGTTCCATACGAGGCTCTGCTACTACTATTTTTAAGCCGAAACATCAATACACACCCATACGCGGACACACACACATTTATATACAGGGGTTAGACAAAATAATGGAAATACCTAGCATCATAGCATCATAATTTTCAAAAGTCTATAAAAGCTTGTTTATTTCTAAGTTTTAAAAAAAAATTTATTATTAGTATTGCTTAATATGTTTTGCTAATATTGTTGTTTCTTTTCAGAAATCATCAGGAAAAGGTAAGTAAAATTCATTAAAATCACAGATCTATGGGAATTCCAAAGAGGTAAAATTGTTGGTCCTGGCATGGCAAGCGCTAACGAAACGGAAACAGCCGAAATGTTTGTTGTATAAAGAAGTACTGCTCGAAAATAATGACAGCCTTTGAGAAAGAGGGAAAAACTTCCTCGTCTAAACAAAACTGCCGAAGAAAACCAAAACCTTCTGATAAGGACCGTTGGACTCTTACGCGAATTGTTAGAAAGGATCACAAAAGTACTGCTCCCAAAATTACTGCAGAGCCAAATGACCACCTCGAGATCCCAGTTTCCACAAAAACTGTTCGCCGGGAGCTGCACAAAGCCAGATTTCACAGGAGGGCTGCAATCAGAAAAACACTGTTTTCAAAAACAAACGCTTTGTAGCGTTTAGACTGCAGTAAAAATCTACCTCATTTAAAAATAAATTTGTTTGAAATTTTAAGGTGCGTCCACTATTTTGTCCAACCCCTGTATACAACACAGTAGGCAGTTGATCCGTGTTAGTGATCAAGGAGCAGTTAGTGTGACGAAAATTTTGAGACGAAAAAAATTGTCTAAGTGACGTTAACAGTTGTTGTGAACTTGTGAATGGCTAATATGTGTATACCACTCTGTAATTGGTTTAGTTTGAACAAACTTGAAATTACTTCCTACAGAGGTACATTTCCGAAATTCACACACACACACACACACACACACACCACACACACACACACACACACAAACACATACGCACACATACACGCACACTCACACACACCACAAACAAACACACTGCACATTCACTTTTGGTACCGCGCCTACCTGTTTATATACGTATGTATATGCAGACATACACATGTATATATATATATATATTATATAATATATATATATATATATATAGAGAGAGAGAGAGAGAGAGAGAGAAATAAGTAGATAAATGTAAATAGAAAGAATGATAGATAGATGGATAGATAGATAGAGAGAGAGAGAATAAGCAAATAGATTGACGCATTTATAGATTGACGCATGCTCTTAATACAAATGTGTATTACTTCCACTCACCCTAAGTATTAATCCTCCTTTATATACCTCCTCCATCTTGCTCTCTTACTCTATTATTGAAAATTATTCTCCACCTAACTTTACGCTTTTACCAATGTTTATGTTGGTGACCAGAGTGCAATAGACGATGTCTATTGAATATTATTCTTGTAAAAAGAATAAAAAAAAGGGTCACGTATACTGAACAAACCTGAAAGTACCACGTCTTTTGAAACGAAGCACATAAAAAACTCACAACAAAACAAGAACGTACATACGTATTACATGCCTACATACAAACTTACCTTTGCCAACGCATACACACACATCTCTGTATAAACATGTATATGTATGGGCGTGTAAACATTCCTGTGTGTATATATGTATATAGTAGCAAGAAGGGAGAAGTGTCTATATAACTTTGAGATGTCTGTATATATGTATGTGTGCGCATATATATATATATATATATATATATATGTGTGTGGGTGTATATACATTTATATATATATGTGTGTGTATATACATATTATATATATATGTGTGTGTATACACTTATATATATATATATATATATATATAATATATATATATATATATATATACATACATACATACATATATATATATAAATTCATCTTCTATCTTTTTTCATTTCGGTCATTAGACTGTGGCCATGCTGGGGCACCACCATGAGGGGACTTACTCGAACAAAACGAGCCAAGGATGTTTTCTTTGAGGCCAGGTACTTATTTCTTCCTTTTTGTTGAACGGCTAAGTTACACAGGGGGACATAAACACACCCAACACCGGTTATGAAACACAGATACAAACGCCCTTTCTGTCAGTCTGTCTGTCTGTCTGTCTCTCCCTTTCTCTTTCTTTCTCACACACATACATATACAACGGGCTTCTTCCAGTCTCCGTCTACCAAATCCACTCACAAGGCTTTGGTCGGCCCGAGGCTAACGTAGAATGCACTCACCCGAGACGCAGTGGGATTGAACCTGGAACCATGTAGTTGGGAAGCAAACTATTCACCATACAGCCACGGCTGCCCCTATATGTATGTATGTATGTATGTATGTATGTATGTATGTATGTATGTATGTATGTATGTATGCATGTATGCATGCATGCATGCATGTATGCATGTTTGTATGTATGTATTTATGTATGTATGTATGTATGTATGTATTTATGTATGTATGTATGTATGTATGTATGTATGTATGCATTTATGCATGCATGCATGCATGTATGTATGTATGTATGTATGTATGTATGTATGTATGTATGTATGTATGTATGTATCTATGCATGTATGTATGCATGCATGTGTGTGTTTCTGTGTTTGGATGTATTATCGTCTAATTGGGAAAGCAAACGAAGATATCATCCCAGAATCAGAGCAGCACCTGAGCCAAGTGTATGCATACGGAGGTGCGTGGCTTAGTGGTTAGAGTATTGTGCTCATGTTCGTAATGATGTTGTTTCGATTCCTGGAGCGGGCGACGCGTTGTGTAAAACACTTCGTTTCACATTGCTCCAGTCCACTCAGCCGGCAAAAATGTGTAATCTGGCGTCCCGTCCACAATCTGTTTTCCCACAAGAGTTACGGCCCCCAGTTATGAATTCATTTGCATATAACCAATCAAACTAGGGTCCACCTAATCACAAAAATAGTCTGGTTGAGTTCAGTGGAAAATGTGCATTATAGTAAAATCTAACTATTCTAAATGAGTTAATAGCGGTGTCAAATGTGAAATTTAAGGCGCAGGAGCGGCTGTGTGGTAAGTAGCTTGCTTACCAACCACTGTGTGTCACCTTGTGCAAGTGTCTTCTACTATAGCCTCGAGACGACCAAAGTTTTGTCAGTGGATTTGGTTGAGGGATACTGAAGGAAGCTCGTCGTAATATTGAAAATGTGACCGCGTGTGTACTGTTGGCGATTTTTTTCCTCCATCTTCCCTTCTTTGGATCTTTCCTTTTCCTATGTTTCTGACGAAGAGCTCCGCTCGAAACGTTAATCTCTCCTTCTTTCCTTCTTTCCTGAGCGTCCAATAATACTATACTTGTTCCAGGTCCTCGCGTTGTTGTGTTTTGATGTTTGGATTAACTATATATATATTGTCGTGGAGAATGCGGTGCTTATGTGAGACCTGCTATGCTGTACTCATAGAGTGGCATACATCATTTTATGCCTGACTGGCTGTACCGTAGTAGTACAGAGTATGTGAATTTTCAAGGTAAGATCTGAGTGGCTGTATGCAAATGAGTTCATTACTGGGGTCCAGAACTCTAGTGGGAAAATTGCCCACCGTTCAGGTGGGCAATTTATACGCCATGGAAACCGGCTCTTATGTTAATAGTATTCAAAAACCAGCTATATCGGGCTTCTAACCAAGTGTCATATAAATTCATTCACGCAAGAGAGGAATTTTCCTTGTCGTATAACTTCCTCAGTTTTCGCTTCCACTGTCATACGGTCACACACACATACATACACCCACGCACACCACACCTTCAGACAGAGTATTTCTTGGTGTTCGTTGCTGTTGTTGTTTCGTACTAGGTCAATCTTTATCGCGCTGGCCTTTGATGAAAAGCATTTCATTCAAGCATATCCTCCCTTTCTTAGTGTCCCCTATATTATTTAACGAATACCCTTATTTTAGTGTTCGTGCTTTTGTTTTGCTGGATGATTGACTGCTGTTTCTAAGTGAGTTAAGCAAGTATGTAGAGACACTGAAGTTATTTAAACATACATACAAGCACACATACACATGCACACACGCACATGCATAGACACAGACACTGACACTCACACACACACACACTTGTATGTATGATTGCATGTATGTATATGTTTTATCTTTTACTGGTTTAATCTTAGGGCTAGGGCTATGCTGGAGCACTGCTTTCAATGTGTTCAGGTCTCCTTTCTGTACTGCTTTTGGTGAAGAAAGAAGTTGGCTGGAACCGCTCTTCTTTGTGCCATATGCCGCGATGTAAGTTAATCTGGGATTTCTCATAGAGATTTGTCCAGATGTTTCTTGTAAAAATCGCCACATCTACACCTCGCAAAACTCTGAGGATGTTCCGCATGGTTTTCAACAGTTGTGGTTCCCTGAAACCCAAGCTATTGCAGTACTGTGTCCTTATTCGGTGGCTAATATAACTTTTAATTCCAAAGTTGGGAGCTAGAGTTTCCAGAGTCTTCCAATGTATATCACTACCTTCCCTTTAGGGCATAGAATTTCAGTTCTTTTAGTCTCTTCCAAGTTGCTTATCTGTTTCACTGAGTCAATCTTCTTCTCAAGTCTTGCCACCAGTGCCACGCTTTGCGGTGACCACAGTTAGGAGCAGTAATCCTGACGACTGAGGACAAAAGTTCTTCACTGGAATAACTAAATATCAATCCTTCTGATCCTAAATTATCTAAGAATCCATCCAGCTACTCGCCTGCACAACGTTGCTATCTTGGCAATATGCACATGGAACGTTTCATCATTTCTCATGCGGATTTCCAAGTCACGCACCGATTCTAACACTGGGATAGCATTACCCACTGGTCCTGTGTATTCCAATTGTAATCAGTTTGAGAGTCGATAGTGGAGTGCTTGAAACTTCTCAGCATTGAACTATATACCATTTTCGTCAGCCCAATTGTATATTGCACGCAAGTCATTCTGTTGTTTTAAGTATGTTTTAAAGGTCCTTCACCACCTGTGTAGCTGGTGGGAGTGGCTAACTCTGCGACTAAGGGCATGTCTGAGAGAGCCACTATCGATAGAAATGGTCCCAGTTCCTCAAGGAAACATTACTGTCATATATATAATTTTATATGGTGTCTTATTTTCAACGTGTTGTGTATAAAATATTAATAATTCTCTAACGTATTGAGAATTATATTTTTCTATTGTATACGTACGTACATACATAAATACATATATTGTATATATATATATATATGTAAATATATATGTATATATATATATATAGAGAGAGAGAGGAGAGTGAGAGAGAGAGAGAGACATGTGTGTGTGTGAAATTATATGAGTATATAATATATATATATATATATATATATATATGCACACACCTGAGTTCATATATATAAATATATGTATGTATGTGTATGTGTTTATATTTCTATGTATAATGAAGTAAAACGCTCGTGTTTACAAAGCAGATGACATACTCCATAGAATTTATAATGTTTAACGTATTTGTTTTGTTTTTTTCAATGAAACAGAAAGGTATCATATTACAACTACAAGCTTCACAAATCAGATCCTCATCTAAGAAATGAACATTGAACAGTAATGCTAAGTTTTATAATGAAAGTGATTTCAAAACATTCAAAATATTCAAAGAATTCATCTGAATACCATTACTATGAAATACACAGCAGTAAGAATATGAAGACAAAGAACATAATGCCGGAATATGAAAAGAACAGACGACAGAGGAAACGACACAATAAAATGAAATAAAATGAAATAAAATAAACGAAATTTATATGGATGATAAAAAAGTTTAAAATGTATGAAGATTGAATAATCGTGTGAAAGAAGAAAATTGGAGTTGGTGGTGAAGTAGTGAATAACATACGGTAGAAATTCTCCGTGAATTGGAATTTTACTCACAATTGGAAAAAGAAAGTGAACACGATTAGGCCTGTCAGATTTTTCGCGACAAGCTCCTTGTCCTCATGGTGTAGTGGCCTGTGGGTTTCAATGATCCCAAATGCTATGGTAGCGGTGCGCAAGCTTCTGGTAGGGGCCCTTATGCTGGATGGATGAAGGGATAGACATCAGGCTATGGAAACATTCTTCACAGAAATAAATATGGGCTTGTATAGGAGAAACATCGCCACCAAGAAGAATAGCTAAGTTACTGAATCATCGATGGCGATCTTAAATCCACAAGGCCTGAAACAGGAAAGGGAAACATGATGCAGTGCAACAAAATCCGAAAGGAACCAAATATCCTGCATTTCCTACCGAAACTTCACGGAGGCAAATGAGAGGATGTCATAAAATAACTGGAGGCGGGATACTAAGGTAGAGTTGAAAAAATAGGGATCGATCTAGAGAGATACAGTAGAGACAGCCCACAATCAAGAACATAGGAGAAAATTGTCGATGGGTTCTGCTCCAGAGGGAGGATGATGCTTAAGTAAGTGATCTAATTTTATAGACTCTCAAAGTGAAGGAGAGCTAATTTCAATAAACTAAGTATTAATTTCACAGAAAATGCCGTTAGATGAATCGTGATCAACGGAAACTGTATATAAGAGTAACAGAGAGAAGACTACACAATATTATCGCATAAAGAAATTCCTCCCTTCCTCACAGTCACTCTCTCTATGTCACTTTCTGCCTCTCTCTCTCCTTCTCTAAGTAAATAAATATGTAGGTAAATGGACGAATAAATAAATAAAAATAGAGTTGTGAATTAATGAATGTGAACCATCTTGCAGCAAAGCAATTGGTAAATGAAATCGTCTATAGCAATTTTGTTTTACTAGCTGCGCCTGGAGGAAAGGGCAATGTTCTATTTAGCTATTCAACGGAGTAGAAAATGTTACTGACATAAATATAACAAATACGTACGTATGTACATACGTATGTGTCTATGTATGTGTGTCTATGTATGTATATATGTCTGTGTGACTATATATGTATGTATGTGTGTCTATGTATGCATGTATGCATGCATGCATGTATGCATGCATGCATGTATGTATGTATGTATGTATGTATGTATGTATGTATGTATGTATGTATGTAGGTATGTATGTGTATCTATGTATGTACGTATGCATCTCTCTCTATATATATAAACAATACACACACACACACACACACACACACACACACATATATATATATATATATATCAAATAGAAGAAAAAGAAAAAGGGAGATTGTTTATTATTAACAGAAAATTAATCATCTTCACTTACAGCTGTTTCAATTAATACTCTGTAAATATTAAGTAAATATTAAATTTATATTTATATGACCTGATCATAATCTCTTTAGGGAGAAAAATATACCCTTGTGTTTTATATGTGCTTATGGATTCTAGGGGATGCTTTGAGTGCGTGTGTGTGTGTGTGTGTGTGTGTGTGTGCGTGTGTGTGCATGGGTTTAAATTCTATTACTAGCCTGAATCATTCGACTACGGTAGTGCAAGGGGCTTTATTCCGTCTTATTGAATTTGTCGAGCTGCTAAGTAACGTATCGTATCATAAAGTGGTGCTACATAAACAACAAGACCGGTTTTGAGAGACGTAATAATATAAAGACTGAATGATACACTCATTCATAGAACCTATTTATACACACGCATGCACATATATAACAAATACACGTATTTATATATGCATGGCTACGTATATGTATATATGTATATATAACGACGTACACCTGGGCGTATATATTCCCCTGAGGTCCTTTGATGTCAATTAAATCATTTCCTTGATGACTTTATTAGAGGGGAATGGTATTTAATAATAACATTAGACTGGTTTAACCTACCTGTGGCAACGGTACACCATGTGGGTGTATAAGCATATAGAATTATTACAAAGAAAATACGAAACCCCATCTGTGTGTATATATAAAGATATATATGAATATATATATATACAAACACACATAATACATACATACGTATATAATATATATGTGTGTGTGTGTGTGTGTGTGTTTGTGTGTGTGTGTGTATATATATGTATATATATATATGTATACATGTATATGTATATATAATGGGGTTACAACATTATTCACCTTCAACCCTCCAGTCTGGTCGGAGCGTTCGGTTTTATCAATTAATATTCTATTTCCGTCTACTACATACGTTCACGTACGCCCACAAATATATACACAACTCATAAACACACGTTTCCATACACACACACACACACACACACACATTATATATATATTTGCACGCACACACACTTAGATGTACATTTGTGCGGATGTATATGAGAAAGAGGGAGAGAGAGGGTGTGAGAGAGATTGTGTGCGTGTGAAAGGAAGAAATAATAAGAGAGAGAACCTGTATGTTCCTTTATGGACATATGTAAATATTTATATACGCAAAGGCTCATACTCTATCAGGGAATATACATTGTAAGTACCAGCATTTTCCTTCGCCGCATCTGTTTAATATTTTCTCAACGTTGCGCATTTGGGAAAATAGACGCACCTTTGCATGACGAAGAGTTTGTTCCACTGTTTAACACATCTTCCCCTTTACCAGCGACCGTATGAATATAATTTATACATACGTAATTATACCTTTTGACGTAAAGACGCACGCACATAAAATTACACTCTGGCAAAAACATACAAACACATTCACACATCTGTTTGTATATACACACACATATATATACATATATATCTTTAAAAAATGATCGTGTCTATATATTTTTAAGATGTCTATTCGTGTATATATATATATATACTCTGCTCTTTACTCATTATTCTTTTACTTATTTCAGTCATTTGACTGTGGCCATGCTGGAGCACTGCCTTTAGTCGAGAAAATCGACCCCAGGACTTATTCTTTGTAAGCCTAGTACTTATTCTATCGGTCTTTTTGCCGAACCGCTAAGTTACGGGGACGTAAACACACTAGTAGCGGTGTCAAGTGATGTTGGGGGGACAAACACAGATATACAAACATATACACACACATGCATATATATATATATGCATATATACGACGGGTTTCTTTCAGTTTCCGTCCACCAAATCCACTCACAAAGACTTTGGTCGACTCAAGACTATAGTAAAAGACACTTGCCCAAGGTGCCAGGCAGTGGGACTGGACCCTGAACAATGTGATTGGTAAGCAAACTACTTATCACACAACCACTCCTACGCCTATATATATATATATATATATATATATATATAAGAGTGTATTAAAAAACACAGCAACGAGGCCCTTGGCATGCTAAAAAGGGCAGTTAAAACCCAAACCACGAATACAAGAATTCATGAGGCACACTGTTATAACACAAGAACGTGTATAAAAGTATTTTATACACCCTTATATTTTTTTTAAATATGCTATATCTTATGACTTATTTATGCATGCTAACCACTATTAACAATAGGTATACATACTGTGGTACTCCGTCAGTTATGACAACGAGGGTTCCAGCTCCGGTAGGTGGTGGTGGCGAACCCTGCTGTAATCTTTCACCACAACTTTCCCTCATTGTTTCTTCCTGTTTCTGATGTACCTGTGTTTCAAAGAGCCAGCCTTGTCACAATCTGTGTCACGCTGAATCTCCCTACATTAAAGGTACACGTGACTGTGGAGTGCACAGCCACTTGCACGCTAATTTCACGAGCAAGCTGTTCCGTTGATCGGATCAACTGGAACACTCGTCGTCGCAACCGATGGAAAGCCACCAATTATATATATATATATATATATATATATATATACATATTCTTTTATTCTTTTACTTGTTTTAGCCACCCGAATATAGGCCATGCTGAAGCATCGCCTTAAGTCGAACAAATCGATCCCAGGACTTATTCTTTGTAAGCCTAGTACTTATTCTATCGGTCAGTCTTGCCGAACCGCCAAGTTACGGGACTTAAACACACCAACATCAATTGTCAAGCGATGATGAGGGTACAAACACAGACACACAAAGGCATACATACATACGTACATATATACATACATACATATATATAATATATATATATATATATATATATAATATATATATATATATATTATATATATATATGTATATATATATATATATATACATACCTACATACATATATACATACATACATACATATATATATCAAATAAGAAAATGGAGGAGAACAATTGGTGGTTCATCAACTTCTGGACATTAAGATGTTAACTTATTTATTTATTAAACTGATAATTATAATAACATACATACGTATAGCATATTAATCTTTACATATAAGATACAAGATATAAAATATAGTAATATATAAGGATACCAGTAATGATTATAAAAAACATGAATATATATTGGTAAAATAACTTACAGCTGTTTCAGCCAATATATAAAAATACCTCATTCTACATATATTACTCAAGTGGATTGAGGTACTTGTATAAATCTCTAGGCTTCCTCAGTGATTATAAAGTACAAATGTTAAGTTATAATAATAATATAAATATAAAATTAAAATAAACAAATACACACACATTTGAATATACATATATATATATAATATATATATATATATATAATATATATAGATATATGATATAATATACATACATATATAATTATGTATAATTACATATATAACTACTTTAAGTAGTTATGTATAATCCCACGTTTTTGGTTATGGAAGATCCGATTCAGAGAAAAAATATTTTCAAAAACCGCATTTTAAAACTTTCAGTTCCAACCCCTACCACCCCTCTCTTCATTTTCCCTTTTTTTTTGCGAAATGCATAGGAAAATACGAAGATTACGATTGTGAAAACAAATTGTAAAATTTCAATTTTTGAACAAAAAAATATGCATAAATAAATAAAATAGTAAATGAATATATATACATATATATATATATATATATATATATATATATATATATAATATATATATATATATATATATATATATATATGTATATATACCTCAACCCCCTCCCCTACCAATTCTACGGCCTTGGTCTTCAAGCAGGCTATTCACAGGCTAGAAATGACAACCAAATCTCACAAAACTGCGGTAATATAATGAAAGAAATTTTTAATCAATCTACCTTTCTGCAAAGATTTCTTTCAGAGTAATTTCTCGCAATATTATGACAAAGTAATTCACGTGAAATTAAAGTGGTTTTTTTTTATTATCTCGTTTCGAATTTTTTTTTCAATCAATCAAAGTGGGAAAATACAGAGATTAAGAATATGGAAAAAATAAACACAAATTCAAATTTTAATTTCAAATTTGTTACGAAAAACTCCGACCCAAAATTTCCCTCCTCTTCGCCATCCCTCCGTCTAAAAGTGAAAATGAACGGTTGCTTTGTCTGTTTCTGTATGTATTATAGTGAAACAGTAAAAGGGTCATAACAGCGCCCGGCCACTAAAACGAAAAAAAATGTGCTTTATGTGTTCATTATGTTATCGCAGTTTTGTGAAATTTGGCTGTTATTTCTAGCATGTAGATAGCCTTCTTGAAGACCAAGGCCATAGAGTTGGGAGGGGAGGGTTTGGGGTTATATATATATATATATATATATATATATATAAATATTTGTTAAAAAAATTGAAATTTTACAAACAAAGTTTGCACTGGGTTACCTACATGATCAAAGGCATTCCAGCCAGGTTTCACTGAGTTTTTTGATGTTTATTGTAGATAAAACTTCATTGTCTAGCTTCGTAAGTGTAAAGGAAATTTAGTAAGTTAAGTACCAGTTAGCACCCAACGAATTCGCAGATCCCTTGGGGACCAGCAAATGTACAACTGGGAACTAGTAAAAGTCATTCAAAATTTCAAGGAAGTGCAGGGTTTGTCAAATGTAACTTACACGTAACAGAGCAGATAAGATAAACTTTCCAATTTTCAAAGTTATTTTCTTGATGTAAACTCGTGTGTTGAAACATACTTCGGGTGGTATTATGCCAATTTAAACACGCACTGGCTCTATTTCACTTCCTTGCATTTTTTTTCATTTATTTGTGATTTGGTTAAATCTTAAACTAATTTGCTATTCGGTCGTTTGATTAATCGTTCGGTCAATCAGTCAATCAGTTAGGTTTGTCTTTGTTGTTTTCTTTGCGTTTCCTGAAGCAGACCTGATTTCGAAATGGGTTTCATTGATGATGTCATGAATGGCGACGAAAGGACTTTGACAAATCTGAATGATTGATTGTTCGAACGATTAATCAAATATTTGATTTATTAACTGGGTAAATAGTTAATCAATTAACAAATAAAAAAATTAAATAGAACCAGTGCATTTGTTTAATATTGACATAATGACTCTATCGATATACAACAAAAATAAGTTATTTTCAAATCTGTAGAAATGGTAAATATTCGTTTCACGCTTTTTAAAACATGGTCAACGCTTAAATCTCTCTTTCATCGGACCTGAAATCCAGAATATGATATTATCAAAGAAGCATCAGTCATCTCATTAAACAAGTGCTTTGTGTAATACAAAATTGTTTATTTAGTTTCGCATTTGGTTATATATACATAGCTTTAAATAAGAGATAAAAGGGAAGAATTTTGTTAACAGTTGCTAAAATTGATGATATAGATTTTCAGTTACTAAAATCAACCTTTTGAGTAATGACAGACAGATATTACAAAGATAGATGGAGAGAGAGGATTCATAGGAGAATAAAAATGGTCCTTTGTTGAGAAAAGCTGAGTGCTTTGGTATCTAGCACACGGTCGCTTGAAAGGTAGGCTGGACAGGGATCACAAGCTCATACGCCTTAAATCTCTCATGTGATCGTTCCAAGTGTCACGCACTGAAGCATCATCTGAACTTGCAAGCTAAAGCATACAAGAGGGTGCTTTTAACACAGCACCACTAAGGCGGATGGAGAAGCTGCAGCTACGGCCAACGGCTAAGGCGGAGGAGACTCAAGACGAACAACCCCCAGGTCTCCCTGAGTGAAGGTGACCCACACTACATTCCGTAGACCTCGGCTACCAGTCAACAGTGACAGCTCCATTTAGAGTCTCTCTCCTAAATGCAAGAAGTTGAGCTTCAGTTTAGAATGCTGTCCGTTAAACCTCAAGCTACGTAAAAGGTTTAATATGTAAAATTTGAGAAAATTTAAAATGTAAATTTGAAATAGTGTTAACTTTAGGAGCAACGGCACAGAATACGCCGCAGGATGGACCTACAGCTGGTAAACTTACGATGGTACGATGCAATGTGGGCGGCTGCTCAACGGTTCTGTTAGACGTGGGGGCACTTAAGTCTAAGTAAGTTTGAACTGAAAAGGCTGGAAACAAATTATACATAGACGCTCCCTTATTGGTTCAATAAACTTTTGATTCTTACGTGTAAAGCGTGTGTACATGTGTATATGTGTGTGTGTGTGTGCTATTATGTATTTAGCAAGATATTGATAGGACATAGATGTCGCTCTATCTTTTAGTAAATGAAAGTGTCCGGTTAACACCCTTGTGCAAGCAATTAATTAATAATTTAATGAATTATCTCATTAACGTTATTGAATATAGCTGTCCTAAAGATTACTTCTATATATATGAAATTATTCTAAATGAATTAACTCATGGGCGTTCAATCAAATAGCCAAATATACGACGTTTTTATTAGTTCTATTGTTGTTGACGTCATCATCATCATTATCATCACCACCATCAACATCATCATCAGTTACAGCAATCGTAGCAGTAACAGCAGCAGTAACAGCAGCAGTAGCAACATTATCGATTATTGTTGTTGTTGTTATTATTATTATTATTATTATTACTATTATTATTATTATTATCATTATTATTATTATTATTATTATTATTATTATTATTATTATTGTTATTGTTGTTGTTGTTGTTGTTGTTATTGTTGGTGTTGTTGTCGTCGTCGTCGTCATCATCATCATCATCATCATCATCATCATCATTATTATTATTATTATTATTATTATTATTATTATCATTATTATTATTATTATTATTAATTTTTACCATCTGCAGCAGCAGCATCAGTAGCAGCAGAAAATGACTCTGTAAAATTTCCACACACATCTTCAGAGTGTCTAGATGATAGTGTGTGTGTGTGTGTGTGGTGTGTGTGTGTGTGTGTGGGCATGTATACATATATATGTGTATGCCTTATGCATATGTGTATGTGTTGGATGGTGTATGCGTGTACGAGCGCGGGCGCATGTATATGTGTGTTTCAAGGCTTCTATATATACTTATGTCTGTGTCTCCTTATATTTACATATGTTTGTATGTGTGCAAGAATTTTATTATTTAGATATGAATTTACGTATGACAGATTTGTATTTTCTACGATGTATCTCCTCCACTCTCTCTCTCTCTCTCTCTCTCTCTCTCTTTTCTGTGCCTCTCTGTTTATATGTATGTATATATATATATATACATATATATATATATATATACATATACATATATATATATTTATATATATATATATGTATGAATGTATGTATGTATGCATGTATTTATGTGTGTGTGTGTGAGTGAGGTGTAACAGAAGCAGTATTACATTAAAATACCCAAGTGTATATCATACCATATGCATATTCATCACAGGGGAAAATTTACTGCTGTATTCTTCTGGAGATAATATCTCTTATGGTAGTACTGTGTTTAAAGCACAAGTAGATCATTAGCAGACGAAAATTGTCCACCTGAGGCGGAGTAATTGCACAGTGAGTATTTCTGCCTCATTGAGCTTTATCAGTAGCATGTAACCAGTACCAACTGCATACTAACACAAATCCGAACTGCTGATATAAGAAAACAGCAACAGGAAAATCTCTAGTGTTGCAATTACGAGATCAGATTAATAAAAGTAAGTCCCTTATGTGCAACGGGAACACTATTAGATTGAAACCGTCATCTGTGCATCGTACTTAGTGTAAATTTATCGCGAAATGTAAACAATTCTTTCACGTTTTTTCTCCACGTTAACATGCAGGGAAGAGCTGAT
>NC_043003.1:57339163-57341663 GCF_006345805.1 Octopus sinensis | reverse complement strand
GACTTTCGAAGAATCTGTCTTGGCCGCTTCCCTATACTGACACTCTGTTTTTCGACTCTGAATAAAGGAAAGGAGCAAGTTGGCGTTAGCAGGATTTTAACTCAGAAGGGTGAGAACTAAAACAAACATTTCAAAGTATTTCACACGACGCTCTGATTTCCGATATTTTTCGCCAGAGGAAATAAAATAAAGATGAATTCAATGAACACGATTCTAGTACATAATTTGAAAATTTTCGTTTTTCATATCAGCTCCCGATGTGATGAATACAAAATTGATCTTAACTGAGTGGAAGTATTATCATGCATATGTTTGTGTCAAATGTGGGCTATGGTAAATATTCTGCTCAAAACCGTAAATTTGCTTGTCATTTGCTTGATCTTAACGAATTGAGTATGTCTCTTAGTGGCTGATGATATATGCATCTCTGATCACAAGCTGTAGTGGGGAAGCATCATAGCCATGTGTTTGAGACATTTTTTTTCACCTCTGGAAACATGGGTATTTCGTTCATCATTCTTAAACATCACTTATTCAATGACCTTTTGAAAAGGATGGGCTTCTCGACCTGAAGGGAATTCTAACTGGGCCCCACCTGAAGGTCATGCGCTGCCTATTTTGATAAGAGGTCACTGTATCGTGCACATATGATTATGATGCATGTACCTGGTGTGCACATATCAGACGAGTAGCTATGTTAGGTATATTGGGCTTCGTACATTTGTAACCCAGCTTCAGTTTGATGACTTGTGCTGCTCTCTCTTCAATGACAATAAAAACTGTGTAAAAAGTACGATTCAGTGGAGACTGAAAATTACAGCCTGGGCAGAGCACGGAAATGTTACGAACATGAACCAGAGGGCGTCATTGGGAACAATGAATATAAAATCCTGTGAGATTTTACAATCCAATGTAACTCCCTAATCGATTCTCGGAGACCAGACATTGGTGTGGTAGATGAAAAAAATAAAAATAAAACTGCAATGATAGATATTACCATCCCTGGGGATGCGCGTGTAGATGACAAAGCGAGGAAAAGATGGGAGAAATACAGACTACTAAAAGACGAAATTGCAAGAATGTGGGGGTAAGTGGGTGAGTAACTGTTATCCCTGTAGTTGTAGGGGCACTCGGAGTACTAACAACCAAGTTCGAGAAGTATGTTGGAGAAATTGGAATTGATATGAGGGCAGAGCGGGCCCTCAAAACTGCTCTATTGGGAACAACAAGGATTTTGAGAATGGTGCTTGGGTGTTGCGTGCCTTTCACGATAAGTTAAGATCCAAGTACCAAAGCTTATAATTTGCGGGAAAAGACGCTGTGAGACTTCTGACAATAAGTTGCTGTCTGTTCAAGCAGAATCAACCAGAGTAAGTAAGACCGAGAACTCTAAGAAGTAAAATATTAATACTATTGTTTTCAGATTTATGCACGAGGTCAGCAGTTTTTGTGGAAGGAGGTTAGCCGGTTGCATCCACTTCAGTATTTGGCCATTACAGTTTTTTCAATGACTGTGGAATAATAAGAAATGCAAAATGGTCCTTAACTTAATAAACAATCATTGATTGTTGCAGCGTAGGATAATGAATTGCATCGCTAGGATATTGTCAGAGAAAGAATGGGCAGAAGCGGTGAAGTTATCACCAGGATAGGAAACTAGGAACGACGCTTACAACAGAATAACCACTATAAAAGTCATCGGAGTATGTTGTTAGACCGGATGATGGATTAACTTCCATCACCCAAGAATAACCTCTCCTACGAGTTTCTACACTGTTTCCGTTTATGAAATATTTCTCACAAAGCTTTGATCGACCGGGGACTAAGGAAGAAAACACTTTTCTGAGTTTGAACCCGGAACCTTGTGCTTGTGAAGCTAAATCCTTAAATACAGAGCCCTACCGGCCCCCATCTTTATAACCAGGCCGTCACATACACCAGTCATGAGTATACTGAGGCCCACGAGATTTCCTCAATGACATGCCTAATGAAACATCTTGAACTACTTCGGAAACTTTTAGTTGTGCAGTCCGCCCCACGAAGCACCATGAAGCCCGCTTCTCGAAAAAGGTTGTCTACATCCGATCTATGAGCTTTACTTCTTGACAACAAAACCATTCATGCTCAAACCGCTTAAGCATAAAACTATGGCCCGCAACAGACTTTTAACCATACAACTATGCGCCCTTTCAGTTACAAGCCAACGCCGCCACACCTGCGTCCAACTTCTTTACCACATACCTATACTAGATATTTTTTTATTATCTCTTGCTCCTGGGGAGACGAAAAGCAAAGTAAAACCCAAGCGGGATTTTAAGTTCAACCTATAGAGGTATGGCGAAAAACTAAATAATGCAAGATATTTACCCGGTCGTTCGTTCTTCCGTTTCGCCCACTAAACAATAAATATTGATTATTCAGCAGAAGAAGCGAAAACCTGATCAAAGCTAATGATTTTTTTTTATATCAATGTTTCCAATACAATCAGATTTGTGCTTGT
>NC_043003.1:57316663-57334163 GCF_006345805.1 Octopus sinensis | reverse complement strand
TTTGTTTTCACACAAATTTTTCAGACTTCATTGACTTTTAAGGGGAAATGACTAATTACTACTACCTTTTAAAGATTACGCATTCTAAAAGAAACTGAATATATTTTCCCTAAATTTCACACAGAACATGTTAGGATGATATTTGATATACATTACTATTCATATACATATATTTGATAAACATTACTTCGATGATATGTATTGAGTGCTTCTCAAAACAAATTGAGTGCCGATATGTATTGAGTCATGGATACTGTATTTAAAATGTGTTACTACTACTACTACTACTACTACTACTACTACTACTACTACTACTACTACTACTACTACTACTACTACTACTACTACTATTATTATTAGTAGTAGTAGTATTATTAATCCTTCGCAACACAGTGTAGGTAAATATGCACTGGAGTCTTTAGTCATCTGTCAAGTCACAACAAAGGCCTGAGACACATAATACTTTCCATTATTATATTATCATCATCATCATCATCATCATTATTACTATTATTATTATTATTATTATTATTATTATTATTATTATTATTATTATTAAAGCGGTGAGGTAGCCAAATCGTTAGCACCCCGAGCAAAATGTTTAGCCGTATTTCGTCCGTTTTTATATTACGCATTCAAATTTCGCCGAGGCGACTGTCTCTGTCTTTCATCATTTTCGGTTCGATAAATAAGTAACAATAAAACACTGGGGTCCATGTGATCGACTAGTCCTGCCCCCAAATTTCAGGCCTTGTGCCTATAGTAGGAAGGATTATTATTATTATTTTGATACACACTCAACATATTAGACTGTTGGAAAAGAAAAGAATCGTAACATCGCGCTACAAGCTGCTTTAGATGCCAAGAACCCCCCTAATGGGTTACAGCAAGTAAACTTAACTGCCAAGAACCCTCCTAAGTATCTTAGCTGCCCCTAATAATACTGTTTTCTGCAGCTGTACTAAACTGGGTTTTATGCTTATTTTCTCTGTGTTCAGATTTTTAGGGACAGTTCCTAATGCACCTATAACTACTGGGGTACATTTTCTCCCCACTTTCAATAGTCTCTGTAATTCAATAGCTAGGTCCTTCTATATTAACTTTTTATTGACTCATATTAGCTTTTTCCCCATTTGGGACTGTAAAGTCAATTACCTGGCACTTTCTATTCTCTACTACTACTACTACTACTACTACTACTACTACTACTACTACTACTACTACTACTACTACTACTACAACAACTACTACTACAACACTACTACTACTACTACTACTACTACTACTACCACCAAATCAGGCCTTCTAGCTTCTATTGTTCTGTCAGTCTGTATGATAAAGACCCACATCTTGTATTTCTTACTTTCTAATACTTTACTAGATTCATCATACCATTTATCAGTATACTCTCATATCTTTTCTTTTATTCTTTCTCTGCTAGCATGCTATATTCACTTACGGCATGAGTAACGCTTTCTTCTATATTGATTAGCACAATCTACATGTTTTTTGGTCTTTGTCAATCTTGGGTTTTATCCAATTAGTCCTTAATGCTTGATCTTATGCAGCTACTAACAAACTTTCTGTCTTCCTATTCAACTTTCCTTTCTGCAACCATAACCACATCTCACTACTACTATTTGCTGCAACTATCTTTGGGAATCTACCATGGAATGCCTTCTCCTGCCAGTCAGATAATTTCTGTTCTTTTAGTATATTTATTATTATTAGCATTGTTGTTGTTGTTGTTGTTATTCGCATAATCAGTAACATGCCGGGAAAATACTTTGCAGCATTTCGTCCGTCTTTACGTTCTGAGTTCAAATTCCTCCGAGGCATCCTTTCTGGGTTGATAAAATAAGAACCATTTGAATACGGGGTCGATGAAATCGTCTTACCCCTATCCCCAAGATTGCTGGCCTTGTGTCAAAATTTGAAATCATTATGATTATTATTATTAGCAGTAGTAGCAGCCAAATAGTCATCATCCTCATCATCGTCGTCATCATCGTCGTCATCATCATCCCCATCATCATCATCACCAGTGCCACCACCACCACCACCACCACCATAATCATCATCACCATCACCATCGTCATCATCATCATCATCATCATTGTCATTAAATGAGTTTACAGTATTAAATCGGATTTCATTCTAAGAAAATCTATTCACATATACCTCCGCACATATTCACCCCCACCCACACTCACACACACAGAAACACATATACATACATACATACATAAGCACACAGAGACACATACATATATTGATACTTACATATACACCCATTAACGTACGCATACCGGCGCTCCATTTTCTTCGGCGCACCGCCTCTCAATCTCCTTCCATTACAGTGTCAAAGTCGTAAAGCCTAGATTAGATGTTGTTGAAAGCTTTACGACTACAGTAAACCAAAATGTCTTTCCTTGATGTGTTGTTAGGGCCGAGAGATAGCGCCACTGAAATATTTACGTTCCATGTGTATATATATACGCTGCATTACTTCCTTCGCTCTGTCCAGTCACATACATACACACACACACACACGTATATACATACACACATGCACACAAAACGGCACCCGCACATAGTTACACGCGCACACACACATACATGCACACACGAGTTGAAGCGCAAACATAAAGACATTCATCTCACATTTACTTCGTACTCACGTACGCATACCTATTACAGTTATACGCGATGTGAAGTATAGTATGCATAAAGTAAAAACTATATGGGTGCATATATACATTCAAAACATACATACCCACATAGATAAATACGTACATGCTTATATATATATATAAATACATATATATATATAATAAAGTATATATATATATACATATATATATATACGTATATATGTATATATAAATGTATATGTATATATACATATATATAGTTATATGTATATATAAGAATATATATATACATACATACATGCATACATACACACACACACATATATATATGTGTGCGTATGTGTGTGTGTGTGTATGTATAAGGTGCAATCCAATATATATATATATATATACATGTCTATGCAGTCCATCCGTCTATCTATCTATCAGTCTGTCTGTCTCTCTCGCACTCTGTCTGTCTGTCTGTCTGTATACTTATCAATACACATACATACGTATGTCTGCGTATTCCAATGCCGGTTCCAATGTTATATATGTTTATGTTTACCATGGTGTAATGTCGGAATCTATTACTCATACCCAGAATTACGTACGTGCACGCATACACATTAATAGTTCCGTATTTATATATGCATAGGATATCACAAAATATATATACAGACAAGAATCGTAACATGTATTCATGTGTAAAGGCGGCGAACGGGCAGAATCCTTAGCAGGCTGTAGGCGGCGAGCTGGCAGAAGCGTTAGCATGCCGGGCGAAATGCTTTGCGGTATTTCGTCTGCCGCTACGTTCTAAGTTCAAATTCCGCCGAAGTCGACTTGCCTTTCATCCTTTCGGGGTCGATTAAATAAGTACCAGTTACCCACTGGGGTCGATATAATCGACTTAATCTGTTTGTCTGTCCTAGTTTGTCGTCTCTGTGTTTAACCCCTTGTGGGCAGTAAAGAAATAGGTATTTCGTCTGCCGTTACGTTCGGTAAAGAAATGGGCAATAAAGAAATAAGAATCCTTAGCAGGCAGTACAAAATGCTTAGCGGCATTTTGTCCATTTTTACGTTCCATGTTCAAATCTAGCGATGTCGCCTTCGCTATTTCATCCTTTCGGGATCAATGAAGCAAATACCAGTAAAATACTGGGGTCGATGTAACCGTGTAGCCCTTGCTCTCGAATTTTAGACTTTGCATCTACAGTTGAGAGGATAATATATTTACATGTAAGTATGTGTGTGTAGATAACAATAACAGCCAACTCTTCCTCAGTTAACAACTTACAGTCTTTGAAAAGAAGGACACAGTGTTTAGTGTTGATTAATGTACGCTATACTTAAAATAGAAACAGATGGCCATGGAAAGGATGAGATTTATAAGTATCTTTGATCATGCCCTACTTGTTGATAAACAACAACAACCGATAGGTTATTATTTATGTGCGGAAACTCGATACGGGTCGAACGGATAACAGAAACCCTCAGAGGCAAAACTGTCAAACAAATGTTTCTGCCCGTTAATTCCTGACACTGTAAGGGAAACGGATACATCTACTTAATGACTCCTAGGTGTCCTTGTGTTGTTATGTAAATGTCACCTTCAGTGGGGTTTGAACTCCAAATTTTTGGCTGAGCTTATCACACGCACACACACTGACAATCACATGAAATTCCATTGTTTTGAACTGGGGTTCCTTATTTCTACGTTTCATATAAAATTACATTTTCTATTTTAGTATCGTTATAGTACCTGGTAGTGGAGGCGCATGGCCTAGTGTTTAGAGCAGCGGACTCACGGTCGAATCTCAGACCGGGCGATGTGTGTGTTTATGAGCGAAACACCTAAGCTCCACGCGGCTCCGGCAGAAGGTAATGGCGAACTTCTGCTGACTCTTTCGCCACAACTTTCTCTCACTCCTTCCTCCTGCATCTTGCAGCTCACTTGCGACGGACCGGCGTCCCGTCCAGGTGGGGAACCTATACGTCAAGGAAACTGGGAAATCGGCCCTATGAGCCAAGCGTGGCACAAGAAGGAACAAACATAGTACCTGAATAGCCCCGATCCTATAACACGCATGTAGTTGGTCGAAGATCATGACATGATTTACAGATCTATATTTCCAGGAATTAAGTGTTTCTGCATGGCTAAGCATCACACTGTCTATTCCGGAATGCAGTCACTTAACGGTAATGGGTACAGCACGTCGTGCTCCATTCTCTCTACGCAGCAATTTGGATTTTCTGTACGTCCATATATTCTGGTGGTGACTAGCTCGGATTGCATCAGTTGCATTTTATCTGCATCTGTTGTTTGGTTGAAGCTAATGAGATTGGTGAGTGCGCTACTATTTCTACGTGCCTGCTTTGTTCTATCTGAAAATAGTGCATGTGACAGCGCTATTAAGATACTATGATGTATATATGACTGGGTCTTGCATGTAGTGTTACCGACTTTACGGGCTGAAGCTTAACGCAGAAAAAAAAATGCCTCTTATATATCAGTGTGAATTTTAATTATTGTTTTTGTTTTGTTATCTAGGCAATTAAGAGTGTTATCTGTCAATCTGTGATGTGTAGTGGACTATTATGGGTAGTACTGTTGAAAGATTTGGATTTTGAGGTAGGAGTGATTTAGTCCACGGTGGCTTTAATATATCGTTTGTCCTTTCTTATAGCCAAAGGAAGTTGCTACGTTAGCTCCATGACTGTACGCTGTATTATCTTGTTTATTCATTTAATATGTCTCCTACGTGTGTAACTCCTAATATTTCGGTCGTCATTATATGTTTAACTTAATGTCCTCTAGTGCAGTGGTTCGTTATATTTTATGTTCTATTGTGTTGGTTAGAAGGAAAACAATGGATTTGGTAATAAATTTTCACGTCTCTTAATTTGGAGACATGTTTCTATGTTTCTATGCAGTAACCATGCTACAGCATCTGCAGAGTAATAAGAGAATGTGTGCGTGTGTCTATATTTTGAGACGGTATGGTAAGGTTTTGTAGGTATAGGTTGAGTAGTTAGAGTGAGAAGAAAGATTCCATTTGTACTCAATTCAGGAAATTAAGTTCTGGCAGTGTTTTTCTTCTACACAAAACAGGTTTGCTGATCAAACAGAGAATTTGTAAGTTATAGTTTCGTGTTGCTTCTTAAGCTTTTCTGATGACAATAGCAGTTTACATGTGGGCATTTTTGTTACTGAAATAATCTTGTAGCCCAATATACCCATCATGACTACCCGTCTGATAAGAGTAAACCTAGTACATGCCTCACAACCACATGTACGCAGCATGGTGATCTCATATCAAGATAAACAGCACATGACCTTGCAGGTGGGGCCCAGTTAGAATTTTCTTCAAGTCAAGTAGCCCATTCCGCTCAAAAGGTCCCCGAATAAGGATTGTTTAAGGATGTTGAACGAACCACCCATGTTTCCAAAGGTGAATTATCCAAACCTCCAAGAATTCCTTTCAAAACACGGCTATGATGCTTCCCCACTACTTCTGCTTGTGATCAGAGATACACATATCGTCAGCCACTAAGGGAATGCTCAACTGGTTAAGGTCAAACAACAGACAAGCAATATTTGCAATATTTGCTGTAGAATGTTTGCTGGAGCCCATCTTTTATACCAAGACAAAATAATGTACATGATAACATTTCCAATCAGTTAAGATCAGTAGCCACGAGAGCCACTGCCTGATACTGCATAAGGGCATTTATTATTATTGTTGTTGTTGTTGTTGTTAACAACAACAACAACCACAACAAAACAGCAGCAGCAACAACAATTGAGTATAGAAAAAGAATTTACAATTATTTAGAAGTGGCAATGCCAGGTTTGAGAAAAAAACTAAAAACGATACGTGAAATCATCTGCGATACGCAAATAAGTATGAGGTTAGACAAATGTGCCAACATTACTCTCAGGAGAGGTGAATTAATTAAAAATTGAGAACATTAATTTATTTCAAGATACTGAAATCAGAGAATAGGAACAGAACCATCCATAAAAGTACTTGGGAGTAGATGAAGCTGATTAGATACAACATACAAACATGAAGAAGAAAAGTAGAAAACATTACTTGCATTTGAAGAGTTAGATTAACATAAAACTTGAATTCAATGCCAGCAGAAGTCAGATAAAATAAGTACAATTACTACCACAGTTATGAACTTACAGCTTCAGCGTAGCATAGAGTAAAGTAAATGAATTGAAGAGCTTAGTCTGGGGAAAGGATAAAAATTACCAGAAGCGTACTATCGTCGAACCTTCTCTTAGCTATAATAGAACTTGTAAAGAATAGAATATATTTACATAGATCTCAGTGCGAGGGTATATGTTGTGTATGTGTGGGTACACGCACAAACACAAACATATACACACGCACCAAAGCATACTCGCACACACACACGCGCGCGCACACACACACGCGCGCGCACACACACACGCGCGCACACACACACACACACGCGCGCACACACACACACGCGCGCGCACAGACACACATATACTCTTTACTTTTTTACTTGTTTCAGTCATTTGACTTTGTCCATGCTGGAGCACCGCCTTTAGCCGAGCAAGTCGACCCCAGGACTTATTCTTTGTAAGCCTAGTACTTATTGTAACGGTCTCTTTTGCCGAACCGCTAGGTTTCGGGGACGTAAACACACCAGCATCGGTTGTCAAGCGAGGTTGTTGGGACAAACACAGACACACACACACACGCGCGCGCGCGCACACACACACACATAAATATATATATACATATATGGGCTTCTTTCAGTTTCCGTCTACCAAATCCACTCACAAGGCTATAGTAGAAGACACTTACCCGAAACCATGTGGTTTATAATCAAGCTACTTACCACACAGCCACTCCTACGCCTATATATATATATATATATATATATATACATACGAGGACTTATTAGCTCAACGCTCATCATTTACTTGGAAATCCAGGTTGTAAAACAACCCAACGTCCCACAATTTTGAAGCTGTCGGCCGTGTTTAGCTGAGAAGTTCCAAATATTAAAACAGCCAGTGATATCCTCGAACCAATGATCCAGGAGGCTTTTCTCATGACAATTTGTTGAAGCCCGACTATTCCAAGCGAACTGACAAAAATATATTAAAGCTGGATATCTCTCTATATTCTAAGTGGCTCACCTGTTGTGCGGCTAGTATTTTATTGGTTAAGGCAGTGAGCTAGCAGAATGGTTAGCAAAGTGGACAAAGTGGACAGAATGGTTAGCCAAGTTTCGAGATGATGTGAGAAGGGGACTGAAATAATAAAGAGCATATGTTAAAATGCAATTATAACTTGTGCGAGAGAGACAAAGAAAAGTCCAACGAGAGGGAAACGAAACTAAGTGTGTGAGACAAGAGAATAAAACAAAGAAATAAGAAGGAATGCATTGGGAGGAGGGAAAAATTACGCGTATCACAGTGAAAAAGGGAAAATACACCTACAGATGCAGTATGCCCTGGAAATCTAGCAGAGAGAATCCAAGTGAAATATAGAAGCAACTGATAGTAAAGGATAAATTAAATATAAAATAACAACGGAAATCAAGCCAGAATCAACACAGTTTCGGTGCAGTTGAAGTTCAAAGACTTCTGATTCCATGGCACTAGTTTATTTGCACCTATTATAGTTCAGATAACTTTGGTAATGGACATATGATAAAAACTGTCATAGAATGTAGACGGCAATATCATAATACAAGTGAGATGGAAACATAAATATTGATATATGTTCTATAGCAGGATATCACGATTTTGACCAGACGATCAGATTTTGCTAGTCACAACACGTTTCACACAGTTTTAGTTTTCCGAATGTTTCTACCTATATATATATATAATATATATATATATATATAATATATATATATATATATCCCACAATCACTTGACAACCGATGTTGGTGTGTTTATGTCCCCGTAACTTAGTCTTTCGGCAAACCGAGACCGATAGAATATTTAAGTCGTGGGATCGATTTGTTCGATTAAAGGCGGTGCTCTAGCATGGCCGCAATCAAATGACTGAGACAAATAAAAGAACAAAAGATTAAAAGAATATATAAGATATTTTATATATATAAAAGATATTAAGATATTTGTGGACATACCTTTGCTTGGTCATTGCAGCATATTTTGCTAACTCTATATGGTCTTTGTTTCAGAAAATAATAATGGCAGACTCTCAGTTTACTCAGGAAACGATGAGGCTTGCAGTTATTGTGTCTATGAAGGCTGAGCATAGCGATTTAGAAATATATTGATTTTTAAAAGTCGCCAGATCTTTCGTCTACGAAGTTCATAATGAGTTAGAGACCGAAAATGCAAATGCATCAGCATTATTAAAACGTAGAAAACATTCTAAAAGCTCTGAAATCATCAGAACCCCTGAATTTATCCAGCACGTTCAACATGCCATTGATTACAATCGCAGAAATTCCATGAGTTCAATTGCAAAATATCTTATATCAGATGGAACAATCAGAAATGTTGTCCACAAAGACATCAGATATTAATCTTATATGGTGAGGAAAGGTCAATTTATGCAAGAAAAAGCAAAAGAGAATCGCTATATCAGATCTAAACGGCTCTTAAGCAAACAGAAATATCCAGCAGAAGATTTGATTTGGTTTTTCTCAGACCAAGATCAAGAAGTTAACAGAAGAAATGACAGATGGTTATGCGCAGATCCTTCTGCACATGACCTTCAAAGAGTTATGCATACAAAATTGCATGTCAGCAATGAAGGGCATGTGATGCCTCCTTATCTCTTTCCACAAGGCCCTAGAGTTAACTCTGCCGTTTTACATTGAAGTCCAGGAAACACTTGTTAAGCCCTGGATTGACAGTGTACGCAAAGGAAGGTCATATGTATTTCAGCAAGACTCAGCACCATCACACAAGGCTCAAGTGACGCAGGAATGGATGGCTGGAAATTTTCATGATCACGTGACCCCTGACATTTGGTCTTTTAATTCACTAGATATTAATCCATTGGACTATTACATGTAGAGCGTTGTCGACAGAGGTCAATGAACACGCCTAAAATACCAAAGATTCTTTGAAAGCCGTCAGTGTAGTGTCCAAAATGAACTAGGGTCACATGATTCGAGCATGTAGACGATTTTGATCTCGTATAGATGCCGTTTTTGAAGCTGAAGGTGGCTTTATTGTATAACGTTATAGTAAAGAAGGTTTGATTTTATCCTCATAGCATTGCTTGATAATAAAGTTATTATCCGTTTGTCATTATATAACTTTTTTTTTATAGACATAAATCTATCTTCAAATATTTTACACACCCTGTAAATATACGTGTTTGTGTGTGTGTATTTATGTAAGTACGCACACACACACATACATATATATGCATGTATACATACACACACATACATTTCACACAAACTCACATGCGTATGCACGCACATATATACATATTATATAAGAACGAGGAATTTGTAAGCGAGTTAAATACATATCCAGTTGAAATTAACATTGGCATAAAACAAGGAATATTTTATTTACAGTTTTGTTCAAGCTACCTTTATTTATGTAGTAACACGTTTAACAGTAAAAGCGAAGTTAACATGTGGTGACAAAAAGCTGATTGATATAATTTCCAATTCTGAGTCTCGAAAGAGAGTCCTATTGGACGAACAGAGAATAATTTACGCCAGAGAACGAAAGTGCGTAGAAATGAAGAATTCACAAATAAACATAGTCGGTTATCAAATAACGAGGTTAAACCAGAGTGTCTGTCGTACTGAAGAATATAATCCTACGTTTGAAATATATATTTGCTGTTATATATTATATATCTATGTGTCATTAAATCTATTTCTCAATACATATGATCAGTATTCTAAAATAGTTTGTACTACTAACTGTAATAGTCAGCAATATCTGAGAGGTTGTCTTCTTATGTAACTATTTCTCTATATTAGGAAGTATTCGAAAATATTTTGCAGTATTAAATATTATATTCGCTGACGTTTAAAGGAAATTGTATTACTATGTTTCTATGTGTGTTCGTGTGAATTTAATTCACAATAACTTTGGTCAGTATTAGTAATTTTGTAATACTAAACTATAATAATAGCTACTGATATCTAAAAGAAATATGTTGCTGTTAACCTATGTGTGTGAACTTATATCTCCCTTTATTTATGAGGTCATTATTTGAATATATTATAGATAAACCGAACTATTGTCTCCATCGATGTTAAAAGAAATTGTGATGCTAAATATCTATGTGTGTAACGTGAACTTATTTTCCATATTTATAGTCAGTATTTGAAGTTACTTGAATGCATTTTGTACTAATAACTATTATAACCACAAATAGTCGACCAATTATATTTATATATCTATAAAACAAGTATGCTACTATTGTATATTAAATTAAAAGTTTTAAGTCAATCGCAAACCTACGCGTATAGGAGGTGGTTGTTTATCGGGCTTGTGAGCTATATAAGTGATTAAGTGTATAAAACATTCTCCCACCCGAACGGAACACCAGTCCAACACAAGGTTAACCCCCGGCTACTGTTGGCAATCATCTTTAAGTGATTAGATTGAAACAACGTGAAATGGAGACAAACCTTTTTCTCAGTGATACAAGGCTCCACCACTGTCACACTATTGTGTGTCTAACATGTTATTAGAGTGAAGGATATCCAAAGTAGAACATTCTACCTGGTCGATCGAGCGGCTAGAAATAACATCCAGATTCTTGGTCAGATAACACTTCACTGTCTTACAGAAAAGTGCATCCTGTATATTGGTATCCTGTAAGGAGACGAGAATTCTCAGGTTCAAAGCAAGATTATTGGTAGTGAATTGTCTGACACATTTACCATTCTCCGTCAAAACCGGGACTGAAATATCAGGAATTCTTGTATTTCTACGCGGATTATTGACTTTATGGAATTTATGAATATAGGCGCAAGAGCGGCTGTGTGGTAAGTAGCTTGCTTACCAACCACATGGTTCTGGGTTCATTCCCACTACGTGGCAACTTGGGCAAGTGTCTTCTACTATAGCCTCAGGCCGACCAAAGCCTTGTGAGTGGATTTGGTAGACGGAAACTGAAATAAGCCCGTCGTATATATATATATATATATATATATATATGGGTGTGTATATGTTTGTGTGTCTGTTTGTCCCCCCAACATCGCTTGACAACCGATGGTGGTGTGTTTACGTCCCCGTAACTTATCGGTTCGGCAAAAGAGACCGATAGAATAAGCACTAGGCTTCCAAAGAATAAGTCCTGGGGTCGATTTACTCGACTAAATGCGGTGCTCCAGGATGGCCGCAGTCAAATGACTGAAGCAAGTAAAAGAGATATCACTAACTAGTTGCTGCCGTAGTACATTAGTTTGTTCAAACTCTGTTTTCGTTTTATACAATGAAATCCTATAGGTGGCAGTAGACGCAGTTCTGCTGTTACATACGATGTTTCTACCATTGATGCTCTTTAAGAAGCGCTGTCGGTGTTTAAGAGGTTGGATTTTGCTCTTCTAAAGCAAAGAAAAAAAAATGGCGAAATAGCAAGAATGGAGAAAGAACATTCGAACAAATTTTGCGTCTATAAATATTAGTATTAAACTATATGTAATAATATATTCTAGTATTGAGGTTTGTGTCTTTTAATAAGTCATTGAAATAATGAATAACGAGATAAAAAGATACTTTATTATATTTGTTGAATATGCGCTTACTTTTGTTGCTAAAATGTTGGCATCACCGGTAATATTTGGAATATATTAATGTACTGTAATTTCTCATTACTTACACAATAAGAGCAATATTTACCAGTCTAAATCTAGATTTATATCTATGAAATTGACTACACATAGATGCCTAACAACTATAATCTTTAAACCTAACTCTTTAAATAAGTTGATAAATTCCTTCCTAACTGTATTCACTGATATTTCGCAAGATGAATAATTCATCATCACGGTAAAAGAAAAAAGTAAAATAAAATATCTACAGAGCGGAATCTCTTTCGAAGTATGTCTAAAATATACAATCTTATTAATTCACAAATTTCAGCTCAATAGCTCCATCAAGTAATACCTGTCTACTACGTTAAACTGTAACAGAATTATTATAAAATAGCAAAGATTTCCTAGCGTGCATAGTAATATTAATGTCAGACTCACTAATTGGAATAAAATCTCTACCATATTCTAAAGCTTTCTGGAGAATAGATTTAGTTATAGTTGCATAGAATTCTACTATGTCAAACTGCATAAATTTACGAAGGTGTTTATTATCAATGTTACCGAACCATTTAATGATAGATACACTATTACTACAAAATAGAAGTGATGTGATCTGTTTAATATTCAAAATGATGGAACCAAACCAAAAATATTTTGACTGTATATATAACTAAATTTATTAATCTGCACTTGGAGTTCACAAAATTCGACTTTATGATCTTTAACTATAACTTATAGTTCAGATACAACCATAATATTATACACTCTCTTCTAAATTAATAGCATAGTTTGAGCTGGATTTAGTTTCTTATAGATGTTCACGATCTTGTTTGATATGAATTTATAGAATATATGGCTATCATTTACATATCCACTTTAACTTTTGCTTTGGAAAGAAACACGGATACGTTTGGAGATTTTAAGTTTTATTTAAACCTATCTCGAAAACTAAGGGTATTTGTGTTGAAACTTTTTTTTCTGGATGACGTAGGATTACGATGTCCGAAGAAAGCTTCAGAAGCTTTCATGTACGATGCACGTGGTCAGTATCTCGACAAATTAAGGCTATATATATATATATATATATATATTATATATATATATATATATATATATATATATATATATATATTATATATATATATATATATATATATTTAATACATAGAGTGTGCATAAGTTATTAGAAGCAGACCCTTCTTGAATAACATCTTAAATCGTGTTTCAAGATTCTGACGTCTAAACCAAGAACTAAAATGTTTTTACGTATGGAGTTTTCGGGAAACCATTTCAAATCTCAATGTATTGTTCTCTGATTACATCTCGATGTACTTTGAATATCTTTCCTTATACATTGTTACGCTGCTATCGTTGTTCACCACACACTGGAAAATATCAGTTTTGTGAGACTCAGAAGCACCTGACCCCGTCTGGCATCTTATCTCTAGACATGAAGGCATGACAACTTTGGTTAATTCTCACTTCTTGAGGATATCACTTCTTCTGATCTGGAGCTGGTCTGGAGTGCCATTTGGTAATTATGACAAGTACTCTAGGGGTGGAAATAATTTAATAAATCAATGTGTCATATAGTAATTGATATACATTGATTTGCCTGTGTTGATCAATTACATATCACTGGCCGTTCTGAGCCACTTAGCTAATTTTTACTTGAATACTTACACACACTTACCCCACCACACGTGTATTTATATGTATATATGTATGAAACAAGGAAGAATAAGAATATATTTAATATAATACAAGGTAAATTCTTAGATAAATTACGTAAATGAAAGTAAAATGAGCTAAGAGAAACAGTATGGAATGGCGAGTGACATATATACGAAAACAAAAATGAATAAGGATGTATTTTTAAGGGATATATTTAATGCTATGCAAGTTATAGTAGTGAGCCGTGGAGGCGCAATGGCCCAGTGGTTAGGGCAGCGGACTCGCGGTCGTAGGATCGCGGTTTCGATTCCCAGACCGGGCGTTGTGAGTGTTTATTGAGCGAAAACACCTAAAGCTCCACGAGGCTCCGGCAGGGATGGTGGTGATCCCTGCTGTACTCTTTCACCACAACTTTCTCTCACTCTTACTTCCTGTTTCTGTTGTACCTGTATTTCAAAGGGCCGGCCTTGTCACTCTCTGTGTCACGCTGAATATCCCCGAGAACTACGTTAAGGGTACACGTGTCTGTGGAGTGCTCAGTCACTTACACGTTAATTTCACGAGCAACCGAAACCCTCGTCGCCGTAACCGACGGAGTGCTTCCATAGTAGTGAGCCAGTGAAATTACTTCCGCTTCCATTGTTCGTACAGTAAGTTAGCCTTCTGCTGGGAATAACTTAGGGATATTGCAGCAATGATAAAACAGATACGTGTTTCTGCAGTTTTTCTCTTGTTTTTAAACAGTTACAACGTCATTTCATTAATGTGATGCCACTTCTGTAAAAAAAAAAATTGATTTTTATGGTTCTTCCCTTCTTATTTGGGTGCTGGACTACCAATCTATTATTGAACCACTTCTGAAGGCAAAGAATATTGTAGTAAATCAAGGATTTGTCTGGCATAGAGTCTAATATCCCCAAATCCGTCTTTCTTGTTCAAATATATGCTGGTGTCTCTTCAGTGTTAGTTTCCTCAGTTCATTGTCGTTTTATTACACGCGCGCGTGCTCACACGTTCACACACATACACACATACACACACATACACACACACTCATAGACGAAGATGAATAGTGCATACATTTTTTTCGCTATAACATAACGTCTTTTGAAAATGATCTCGCAAGAGTCTCATGTCAATTGTGATATAGTTACGCAATAAAGATATGAAGCAAATAACAACAAAAATAACAACAACGATAACAACAAGAATAATAATGGTGATGATGCTGCTGCTGATAATAATATATAAAATATCAGTCTGACGTCATATTCATTAGTCTTCTAGTCGACTTACATAAAACGTATGCTCCGACAGACAATTTCTAAAATTGTCAAAAATATAAGCTTGAGTTCTCTCTTTTGTAGAAGTAGATGGAATTAATCATTCGTTTGTGTGTGTGTGTGTGTATTATATAAAATCCGTTGTCTGTCTGTCTGTGTGTGTGTGTCTTCTAGGATCTCGGGCATCTTCCATCCGATTGCGCTCAAATTTGATATGTAGATACCGACGGTATCAGGGCGTGTATAAGTCTTGAAAAAATTACAAAAAAAGGATACCAGGTGAGAATGCAATCGATAAAGCCACGGGAAGGTGCCAAGCTTACTGTTTAAACCATGTTTGTTTTCTCCCAGCCAACAGCCTTATTACAGGTACTTTAAATTCTTCGGTTGCATATTTATGTGAATAAAATCGGTTTACTCTGGAATAGAGAAAAGTCTATCTTTATTTCTTCTTTTGCTGGTGCCTCAAATTTAGGTTAAGTCAGTGTTTCTCAAAGGAGAGGCCTATGGGCCGGTCGGACAAGTTGATTTGAGAAAATTTGGTTTAAATGTTTGACAACTCAGCACCGTCCATTGACGATAACACTTCTTCTGAGCTGGAGCTAGTCTGGAGTGCCATTTGGTAATTATGACAAGTACCCTAAGGTTATACGGGGCGGGGTTGCTCGTATATATACACACACCCAGACACATACACATATATATATTTATATTTATATATGTATTGATAGATAGATCTGTGTATATGCCTATATGTATGCATGTGTCTATATATATATATTAGATATATTATAATATACTACACATATACACGAACAAACACAGTCATACACACACATATAGCGGAGGCGCATGGCTTAGTGGTTAGGTTGTTGCGCTCACGACTGTAAGATCGTAGTTTCGATTCGCAGACCGGGTGTTGCGTTGTGTTCTTGAGCAAAATAATTCATTCCACGTTGCTTTGTGATCATTTCGTCTTCTGATATGTGGTTTTTACGAAACTTTGGCACCGAGAGTAATAGAAACCCCCCAACTGGACGTCCCTACATGGTTCCAAATGTCTCATCTATCCCGTCTAGATTGACCATGTGCGGCTACTTATCTTGTCAAAATATCTGAGAGATCTACATGGGGTAGTGCAGATGGTTTCAAAAACCAAATTGACTTCTTCCTGCCCAAGGCTACAAGTAAACCTACACAAGAACAAGAACCTCAAGAGGGGGCAACAATATCGAACTCCCTCTTTCACCAAAAATTGCAAAAGAAGTGCCAGTGATAACATTGGAGGTGCACTAGCATGGCGATGGCTCTCAGCCTGAAACGCACAATAGTGTAAAAGAATATACTCGTATGAAAAGGAAATCATTGTATCTTACTGAACGTGAATGTAATACTAGAACACCAAATACTGCAGTATAGCCTTGACTGTTCCTCCCTGAGAGGTACGCTTGCTATGATATAGGTCTGCGCTTTTAGCACCGTACGTCATCTCCTTGCGAATGTCGCACAATCTGACGCTGTTAGAATTCATGCACGCACGTTTAGTAGGTGTATATATATATATATATATATATATATATATATTATATATATATATATATTTGTGTATATATATAATTATATATATATCGATATATATTATATATATATATATATATACACATACGAATATATATATATATATATATATATATATATATATTATATATATATATATATAAGATATAAAATGGTACAAGAACGCAAAACATCCAGATAGACGATACAAAGAAAACAAGGACGGGTCATTCGGAGTTTTTTCCTCAGCCGAGTTTCCGATTATCTTTGCAATTTCAGCTGGTTATACTCGAGATTGCTCCCATCAGGCCAGCCCCAAGGAAAAACTAAGGCCAGATTGGAGAAATCTCGAGAATAATCAACCGAAATTGCAAAGATAATCTGGAATTCGACTGAAAAAAGAAAACTCCGAATGACCTGTCCTTATTTGCTTTGCATCGTCTATCTGGATTTTGTGTTGTCCCTGTTTTGTATCACCTAGCCGTCTGGATGTTTTGCATTCTATTCCTATTTTGTATTTTTATATAAATTTTTATATAGCAGCGTACGTACACTTTGATCTCTCTCTCTCTCTCTCTCTCT
>NC_043003.1:57309163-57314163 GCF_006345805.1 Octopus sinensis | reverse complement strand
CTGCGCCTATATGCAACCACATTCTTAAATATATATATATATATATTATATATATATATATATATATAATATATATATATATATATATATATATATATATATATTATATATATACATATATATATACATATAGACACAGACATGCATATAGATAAATCACGAAATAGATAACTAGATAATAAGTGGGTAGAAAGATCAATTTATAAATTGATAGATATAACGGTACATGCAAAAATCGATCGATCTATCAATAGATGCTTCTCTCCATCTTTGAAGACTCGGGTGTTCGAATTAATAGCAGTCAACTACTGGGTTCCATATAATCGATAAGGCCCCCCCCCACTAATAAAGTTTTGCCTTCGTAGATCTGTAAGAGTATAATATCGATAGTTTTGTAATTAAGCGATGTTTGTGGGAGACAGACAGACAGACAGAAACACACACACATATATATGGATAGAAATGGTAAGACAACAAAACCTTTCCGGTACGACGGGCTTCTTTCAGTTTCCGTCTACCATATCCACTCACAAGGTTTTGGTCGACCCGAGGCTATAGTAGAAGACACTTTTCCAAGGTGCTATACAGTAGGACTGAACCCGGAACCAGGTGGTTGGAAAACAAGCTTCTTACCACACAGCCACACCGGTATTTGATGAAGATCTATCATCAATATTGTTTATACAAACCCATACATCTCTCTCATTCTCTCTCTCTCTCTTTTTCTTTCTCTCTCTGTTTTTCTCTATATTTAAGTATTTATGCATGTATGCATCTCCCCCCTCTCTCTGTCTTTGTCTATCTGTCTATCTATATGCATACATACGTACCTGCGCACGCATACGCATATATGTATTCATTTATGTATATATGTATGTGTGTATTTATGTACCTATTCATATATGTGCCTATTATGTACCTATTCATATATATATATGTCAATATGTGTATGTATATATATATGTATATATATCTATATATATATATACATACATGTAAATGTATGTATGTATCTATCTATATATCTCTCTATATACATACATAACTACGCACACACACACGCATATATGTATTAATTTATATGTATATATGTGTGTGAGTGTATGTGCCTATTCATATATGTATATATGTGTGTGTATGTGTATGTATATGTCTACATATATATATATATGCATACATACATATATATGTATATATATGTGTATATATATATATATAATATATATATATATTATATATATATATATATACATATATATATACATGTACATGTATGTATATGTATGTATGTTTGTATGTATGTATGTATGTATGAATATAGGCTATTCGCTCTTCTGACCAAATTATTTCTTAAGCAATTTATTTGGTTATTTAATACGCAAGCAAGAAGTATTTGACATATCATATGATCAGCGAGGCCTAAGTTATACGAAAAACGAAATGAGTCATAAATGCAACAGTCAAAGAGAAAAAAAAAGAAGTAATAATAACAACGAAATCCAATAGAAAAATATTAACACACATTGATTTCCTTTAGATGTTTGGCTGTTATAATAGATAGTATTAATAGTTAGTTATCAAAGTCGGTAGCTCGAAATATAGTCAAATAGTGATAATAGATGTAGATATGTATGTTTATATACACACACATATAATATATATATTATTGCAAGCTGCTCGATAATACCAGCCGACTTTCACTTCCGCCGTACTAGTCAACCGAAAATCATGATAAAAAGAAAAAATACTTGAGCAATGAGCTATGCAGGGAGATCGAACCCATTCATAACAACAAGCTTTCAAAAGTAAATATTATAAAGCAATAGAAATGTTTGTTCCTATTTAACTCTGGGTCAACTCATTCTTGCTCGAGTAAGCAACTACCCAACCGTCACTCTATTCACTAACTATTATTTGTATTCCTACGTCGTGGACGTAGAGTCCTCAGGCACTTCCTCCATAAAGTCTCATCAGAAGCAACCATCATTAGACTTTCCGGTAGGGTAAATAAGTGTCAATAACTGAGACTTCCTAAGTTATCCAATCATCTCGTTATTGCTCAACAGCCAGGTGTCCTGCCGGTTAGTTCATCTTGAACAATCCGTCTTGCGATTCTTTCCCACGACATTTAAATAGGAACAAACATTCCGAAAAGCTCTACCTGCGACGATTTCATCTCAATCGAAGGAGAGGAGCTTTCTCCGTCCGGGTTGCGGATCCGTGGAACAAGCTGCCAGACGAGATGGTGAAGATGCCGACGACCGCTTTGTTCAAAGCCTCCCTGGACCTCAAGTGGCCTGAACTCTTTACATGAACACCACCCTGTACTTAACTCCATGTCCCCCTACATGGCCTTGCTATTTGCTTTTGAGCCAAATTAACTAACTAACTAACTAACTAACATGTCAGTAGAACGTGAAGGTGTAACCTATCGAAGCGAAGAGGCTGCTGCTCGATGTGAAGAAACTCTTTGATCTTCCAGATATGTAACCCTGTCGAATAGTGAGATTCTTCAGAGGGCTCCCGTTTCGGCCACTTCTTTTTACGATCGGGCTCTTTCGGTCGTGGGCCAATATTTTATGAATATAGATGAGGATAGACACAAAAATCACACACAACCACAACCGCATAGGCCCATGCATATATGGGTGTCTATTCATAGAGTTACACATACATGTATGTGCACACAGAAATATACACTTAAGTATAGATATACAAGTACTTGAAATTATATACCCATGCACGCCGGCATGCAGTTTCACGATACAATGGAAGTTCCAGATTCAACATAAGGAAGGTTCCAGTAGTGGTGTTTACGGAAGAATTCGATTACTTCTTAAAAACGCCTCTGAAACTGTCACGATTAATGCTAATTAGGGTTCAGCAAAAATTGCTTCACCACATAGCGAAATTTAGAAATAGCAATTAAATACTATTCCACTACCATAAGATATCTACCAGACAGTAATACTCACAACTCACGCAGGTAAAGAGAAAAAAATAAGGAATCCACTCGGCTTTGATTAACTGTATACGCGTTTTGGGGTTAAAGAGATGTAAAAAGATGTAAAACCATATTTCTACTCACTCCCGTCGTCAGTATATTATTTCAATTTTAAATTTGAGAGCGCTGATAATTAACATACGTACTCGACCAAGCGCCATCGATGGCGCTTGGTCGAGTACGTATGCTAATTGTCAGCGCTCTTAAATTTAAAATTGAAATACTACACTGATGACGGGAGTATGTGAGTAGAAATATTATTTTACATCTTTTTACATTTCTTTAACCCAGAAACGCGTATACAGTTAATCAAACCCGGGTGGATTCGTTATTTTTTTCTCTTTACCTGCGGGAGTTGAGAGTATTACTGTCTGGGAGATATCTTATGGTAGTGGAATAGTATTTAACTGCTATTACTAAATTTCGCTATGTGGTGAAGAAATTTTTGCTGAACGCTAATTATAATTATGCTTATAATTATAAAATTTTTGTATAATGTTACCGATAATGGTTCTTTTAACATACCGAACTACTTAGTAAAATTATTTATTATCGATTAATTAATTTTACCCTAATATATATATATATATTTATATATGTGTGTGTATGTGTTATGTGTATATAGATGTATGTATGTGCATATATATTTATATATATATTTATATATATATATTTACACATATATGCATGTATATATACAAACTAGCACGCATATAGATACGCACACAATCATAAAGAAACTACTTTACGCAGTTAATAGTAGATATAAGTGTATAGTTGAAGAATGTACTCTTCCAAATAAGTAGTGCAGCAAAATTTGGGTGTAACTGTAAATTATTCTTTATGCTTATGTTTCTATCATACAATGTGTTTTATTTAATGTGTACTTGCATCTGTTTAAAACCAGCAAAACTACATCCCGTCTTTTCTCTGACGCACTGACAGATCCGTCGACGCCATTAGCAGACTCATTGAACTTAATCAAATTCACATTCAGCCATAATAGATATGTCTTTATTACAGACGCCATTTTCCCCACACACACAACTCTGTACATTTTTACCATCCGTCATCCTGATGATTGCGTGCATCATTTATTGCCACGTCGACGGTCTCGGTCGCACATTCTCAGACACCTGTGCATTAATTTTTTCGCTTTCCAGTCTAGTTCTTATAAATTAAATTAACGTTCATTTCAGAACATTACAGCTATAAGTTATTACTTGGACACAGCTAAAATACTGATATTTGTAACATTAATTTTTTTTTCTTTTACAATTAGTTCTGTTTTAAGTATTTATCTAATGTGTCTGTAACATTCTTTAATAAACTTTTGTTGTACTTTGTTTCGTTCATAGTTTCCTTAGAATATATAAATCTGCGTTGATCTCATTCACTTATGTTTCATTATCTGATAATATAATGTTACGTTTTTTGGATTTACAACTCTTTGAGATTGCATTAGTGTTTCTCAACCATTTTTTTTACCTATTGCCTGGCCATTCGATGTTTAAAAAAATCATAGTATATTTTTTATAATTAGATATAATTAGAAACTGTATAAACATAATTATTAAAATGTTTTGTGCGTTGTAGAAGTATAACCTATAGATTGTGCATAAATTTTAACAAAATCTTATATGGACCACCAAGAGCCATATGGTCCCCAATTGCAAACTACTGGATTGCATTGGCAAGGTTTCTAGCTGAAATTCTACATCAATTGGTCTTCTAAATTCGTATACTGTCTGGGGTGGTATTATTTGTTGTTTATCATCTAAATCGTACATCTGTATATAAAGATAGTATATTGTTGATCATAGCGTTTATACGTGTTCAATATAGTTTAAGATATTGGTATATTAGTAGGGAAAGAGAATTTCCTTGGATTATTACACTGTTTTTTTTATATATTTTTTTATTATTAGGGCCGCAGCAACACAGTCCTCCCGCAACACTTCTCAGTCCATTATAATTACCTCGAAGACCTGGATAG
>NC_043003.1:57299163-57304163 GCF_006345805.1 Octopus sinensis | reverse complement strand
ATTCTTCCAGAAAATCGCATAAAGAATTTTTTCTACTCTAGGCCCAAGGCCCGAAATTTTTGGGGAGGGGGCCAGTCGATTAGATTGACCCCAGTACGCAAATGGTACTTAATTTATCGACCCCGAAAGGATGAAAGGCATAGTCGACCCTGGCGGAATTTGGACACAGAACGTAAAGGCAGACGAAATACCTATTTCTTTACTACCCACAAGGGGCTAAACACAGAGGGGACAAACAAGGACAGACAAAGGGATTAAGTCGATTACATCGACCCCAGTGAGTAACTGGTACTTAATTTATCGACCCCGAAAGGATAAAAGGCAAAGTCGACCTCGGCGGAATTTGAACTCAGAACGTAACGGCAGACGAATACGGCTACGCATTTCGCCCGGCGTGTTAACGTTTCTGCCAGCTCACCGCCTTACATCGCATAAATAATAGCGTGTAAGTGTCAGATCAAAAAACATCTTGGAGGGAACAAAGCGTTAGGTTGTTAATGTTATGTTCGTGAGAATAGAGGTTCAACAATTTGCTTGCGAGGTAGCTGAAGGATGAAAGTATTTCACCTGGAATAGAGTTATTTGAACAGTTCTCTCTCTCTCTCCTTCTCTCGCTTTATATTCTGAAGGATACTGACCTATGATCCTCCTCTTTCGTATAAGTAAGTGCGAAAAAATCTATCGAAGTCGTTTTGTTTGTATAATTCAGTATCACTTGACACAGCATTATCGGTGCCATATTGTTGCTAAGAGACCATAGTATGAGGTGATGGATTTAAAAAATTAATTCCAGTTGTCATAGGTTGAATAATGCATTGCTATATCTGTATGGAACGGTAATCCCATGCCTGGATTTTCGCTCGCTGATTATCACCTACCCATAGCAAACATGATGGCATCGAGTATATAGACTTGTTTAACATCGCTGTTGATGCAAAATTCCAGTGTACAATGATAACAAAAGCAGCTTTCACACAATTTTGAAATTATTGTATTATATACTTGAACTCACGGTAAGGGTGTTGCGCTTACGAGTGCGATATCGTGTGGATATCGGGTAGTGCATTGTGGTCTTGAGCAAAACACATGTTGCTCTGTCATCAATCGACACCTGGTGCCTGGTATACTGTACCTCTGTTCAGACAACGCCTATTTGGGAGAGCTAATGTGTGACACAAACATTTTACCACTATAAACAAATCATTTGTGCAGGTCGTTCGGCAAAAGCTGAATGCTCATACGTCGTCCACGAAAAGGATAGTCCGTCATACTTAAAGTGGTCAGGACATGCAGGTCTCTCGAGTACTTTCTATCAGGTGGATCTCAGAATTGTCTTATAGGGTTTAACCTGATTGTAGATAAACGGTTATGCACATGTATACACACACACATACACACACACACGTACACACGATACACTCATACGTATGCACACATAAAACGTCATATAATCGATAGCAACTGAGTAGTACTTTTCTCATATGAGTTCATCATTACAATATGATATATGCAATGACATTATACAATGTTTTCACATCGGCAGCAATCTTCATAGCTAAAGCTTTGAAATAAAAAAACTACACATTTATCAAAGTTACACATTTTTCATATATCCAATATATGTAGTATGTGCAATATATACATATACATACATACATACATACATATATATAATATATATATATATATATATATATATATATATATATATATATATATACATAGATATATACATATATATAGATATATATATATATGTACACATAGATATAGGTAGGGATGTATAGTATAGATATAGATATGCACAGATATATTTATATAATACATACCACGCATATATAATATATATATATATATATATATATATATATATACATACGTCGTGTCTGTTGATGCATGTATTTGTATATGGCAAAATACGCAGGTGAATATCAAGTTACATCCCCAACAACAGAAGCAGTCGGACTTCAATAATTTTGAATACATTTGAATACTGATAGAGAGGAAAAACCCGAGGAAAATAAAATAGGAGAGAGAGTGAGGGGTAGATACAGAGTGTATGTGTGCGCATGTGTGCACGTGGATTGTGTGTGTGTGGATTGCGTGTGCATGTGTGGCGGCGGGATGAGAGAATAAAGAGATTATTGAAAACATTGAAGATCAATGTGTAAAACGATAAATCAATCAATATTGAACGCAGTATTGTAAAACATGACAGAAACAAAACGTATGAAAAAACTACAGGTGAGCTCAGAAGAGTGATTACGTAAGTAACGAACAGGAGTTGAGGGAGAGAGAGAGAGAAAGAGAGAGGAATCGAGAGAGAGAGAGAGTAATAGAGAGAGAGGCAGATACGGGGAGAGAAAGAGAGAGCCAAAAAGAGGTGGGTAGTGGGACAGAGATAAGAAGAAAGTGTGAGAAGAAAGAAAAATTGGGAAAATTATAGTAATTGCTTTTTTGGCTAATAGTGGAAAACGTTTATAGTAAACAACTTATTATTATTACTAATATTATTATTATTATTATTATTCTCCTCCTCCTCATTATTGTTGACAATTAGTATGATTTTATTAATAATGATAATGTCAATGATAATAATAATAATAAATGCCTTGATGCAGTACCAGACAGTGGCGCTAATGGCTTCTGACCTTAACTGATTGGAAGTGTTATCATGTATATTGTTTTGTCTTGGAATTAAAAAAATGGTCTACGGCAAATATTCTGCTCAGTACCACAGATTTGCTTGTTAGTAGCTTGACCTTAACCAATTAATTATGTCCCTTAGTGGCTGACGATATGTGCATCGATGATCACGAGCAGAAGCAGTGGGGGAGCATCACAGCCGTGTGCCGAGACGAATTCTTTGGGGTTTCGATAATTCACCCTTGGAAAACATCCTTAAACAACCCTTATTGAGAGATCTTTTGCGCTGGATAGGCTACTCGACCTAAAGAAAATTCTAACTGGGCCCCACCCACAAGGTTATGTACTGTTTATCTTGATATGAGATCATCATGTCGCGCTCATATGGTTGTGATGCATATGCCCGGTGTACCCTTATCAGATGGGTATACTGGGCTTTGTATATTTGACCCCAGTGTCACTTTGATGGCATAACTCAATAATAATAATAATAATAATAATATAATAATAATAATAATGATAATGGCGGGGTAACTCGAATGTGGAGTCTAAAAAAAGACACAATTCCAATCATAGTGGGCGCATTAGGTATGATAATAAAATATTCAGATAAATACATAACAAAACACCAGTACCAGTACCAGGACTAACAAATATATATAACATACAGAAAATATCACTACTAGGCACTTCACACATCCTACATAAAACACTTTCAATACAGTAACCACAAGAGCATCACAAAATACCATAGCACGTGCCCAAGCCACAGAGAGCTGCACTCGATAGTGCAGTGAAAGCACGTGAAAAAATAAGACAACTGAAAAACAACAACAGCAATAATAATAATGATAATAATAATAATGAACAGAGGAGGAGCTAAAGGAAATGGACAGGAGGTCAATAAAACTCCTAACGATGCTTGGAAACCATCATTCACGTGCAGACACTGATCGCCTATACACGGAGAGAGCAAATAGAGGAAGGGGACTGATAAGTGTAGAAGACTGCGTGCGTATCGAACTGTAGAACTTAACGACATACCTGGCGCAAAGTAAGGAAACCTTGCTAGTGACAGTCAAGAATGAGGGAATATTGAGAGAAGAGAAAAAGGGAAAACAAAGAAAAAAGTACAAAAAGGACATTTAGAAGAATTACGCTAGGAGCCACTACACAGTCAATTTCATTTTGCCACAATAGAAGTTGTTGGAAAAAATAGGTGGGATTGGCTGATGAAAGAAACACTAAAAAATGAAACCGAGAGCACGATACTGGCTGTGCGAGACCAAGCTTTGGCCACGAACTGCAGGGTCAACCTAAGGAATGAGCACGTGTCTCCGCTGTGCCGCATCTGCAATAGAGTGGACGAAACCATTGCCCATATCACGAACGAATGCGCAAGACTTGCCCCAAACCACTACAAATCCTAATTAAAACAGGACTGGCTCCTGCATTATAGGCGCTACGTTTCCCATCATGATTAGGCGATAAATACACACAATTTCTCTCACATTGTGTCTTACTCTCAGGGTCTAAATGAAATATATAAGGCCACATACCCACATAAACAGTCTAATATACTCAGCGCCATACTGCCATATGTATCTGATCTCTCTTCCTCTTCCTTTCTTTTTTTCTTTCTTTCTTACTTTCTTTCTTTCTTTCTTTTTCTTACTTTCTTTCTTTGCTCTTTCTTTCTTTCTTTCACTCACACACTTAAACACGCTTAAATATATTTTTTACGTATAGTATTGGGTTGTCCGGAAACGTTCGTGCCGATTTTTAAAGGAAAGAAATAGGTCAATAAATAGTTACCATTACATTATTAATCAACCAAATATGAACAATTTTGTTGCACAATGCATCTCCATCTTTCCTTTAACTTGATAATACCCTCTTCCAAGAATTGAGGTGGTTTTATGGCAAAGAATTCATCAAGGTATCTTTTTACGTCATCCAAGGAAATGAAATTTTTACCATTAAGACTATTCTGCAGAGACCTGAATAAGTGGAAATCGGAAGGAGAATATGGAGGGTGGGGTAACACATCCCATCCGAGCTGCAGCAATTTTTGTCTGGTTTCCAAAGAAACGTGCGGTCTTGCATTATCATGTTGGAAAACAACACCCTTCCTGTTGGCCAATTCTGGACGTTTCTCTTGAATTGCTGCTATAAGCTCGTCCAGTATTGTGTGCAGTATTTCTCAGAATTAATTGTCTGGTTACTTGGGAGAAGCTCATAGTACGGAATTCCTTTCCAATCCCACCAGACACAAAGCAAGACTTTTTTAGAGTGAAGACCCGCTTTGGGGGTGGCTAACGGTGGCTGATGTCGCTTACTCCAGGATCACTTTC
>NC_043003.1:57291663-57294163 GCF_006345805.1 Octopus sinensis | reverse complement strand
TCATACAAAAATACAAACGGCAAATATATTGCGTAGCAATTCCGCCATTAAAGTAACTTTCAGTAAAGTAACATTAACAATAATAGCGACAATAACATTAACAACAACAACAATAACAACAACAACATCACCAACATTAACAACATCAATGATTGTACAAGATTTAACCCAATAAAGAATCCATATTGAAATGTCACTATTTCCAAATTTGATCAAACAACATTTTTTCCATCTCTTCTCTAAGTCAGACATATTGGTTTTTTATTGGTTTTATTTTTCTATTCTCCTCTGTTTTTCTTTGTAATTTCTTATTAAAATTTCACTTTCGTTGAACGACATTTTAAACTTGTTTACTTTATTTGTTTTTCGCTCGTCCTTTCTCCCCCTCCACACTCTCTCTTTCCCCCACTCATATTAACATTTACGTAGCTTAACCCTCCCCCCCTCTCTCTCACTTTCTCTCTGGCATTGCAAACAATGGTTATTCCTACCTCTTTCTCATTCCTCATAAACTCATCTCTCGTGTTCAGCTCACAATTTCAGCTTTTCTTTTCTTACATCTTCATTTTATACTGTAAGCTCTCTCTCTCTCTCTCTCTCTCTTTCTTTCTTTATTCGTGCTTTCAAAAGTGGAAACAAATAAATACCAGTCATTAACACGAGTTAAGAATCGATTTCAATCGGCCATAATGTCATCAGGAAAATTTGTGGTTTTTGCCCCATTGAAATCTTCACCGTGGTCATCACCACCACCACTGCCACCATCACCACTACCATCGTCAACACTATCATGATCAACCTCCTCCTTATCATCATCATCATCATCATCGTCGTCGTCGTCGCTGTTTGTTAACAGTAGCGTTGTTATGATTTTCCAACAGAGCTTTCACCAATTCATTACATTTGCTTTTCGATGATGTGAAGGACAAGTTATTCTCTATAACACATGGGCGCAACAAATCCTTATTCGAAACACCGGCTCATCATTTTCTTCTTTTTTTTTTGTCTACAGATATTTACATCTTTACATCACATACATTAACACCTACATTTTTTTGTGTGTGTACGTGCGTGTGTGAGTGCATCTGTTTTATCATCAACAATGAGTCCAGCTAGATTTCTTTTGTTTTATTCCCAAGTTAAACAAAATATATTTTGTTGGCCTCCTTGATTTTGATAAAACATATCGATACTCTGATTCAATATTTTGAGTTCTTTATTTTACTTACACCAGCTGTCTTCATATGAACTGTACTGTTTATACATAGGCTGTGCAAGACCAAGACTAAAGATATTAACCACATCATTGCCAACTATGAGAGAGTGTCTTCCAGATATTATCTTCCAATGAGGCATGATGTGGTTGCCAGAACAGTCTGCGTACAGGATAACAAAAAAGAAAACTCCTACAGAATATGGTGGAATTAAAAATCAATACGGCCACAACGTTACAGCACAATCTACCAGATATTGTTGCGTAGGACTACAAGAGAAAAAATATGTTCTGTTGTGTAAATTATTTGCCCTCTGCATATCAATGTAGCTAGAAATGTTAAGACAAACAAGGCATCTATGAATTAATGATAAGAAGTCTGAAAATCCAGTACCAAACATACACTTTGAGCTTCATACCGATTGGAGCAAAAGGATAAATACCAATCCATGCGGAATGAAGTATGACTGAATTTGGCTTCGTTTTTTTATTAACTATATATATATACGTACACATACATACATATATATATATATTATATATATATTATATATATATATATATATATATGCATTACATATACATATATGTATATGTGTATATATACATATATATGTATAATATATATGTGTATATGTGTATATTATATAATATATATATCTATATATATATATATATATGTAGACATATATATATATATACATGCATAATATTTATTACAACTAACCGACAAACAAGATCGTGAAACTCTGAACAACAGTTCTGTGATAATTTTGCAGCTTTAATAAAAAGTATATTACTCTACCTTTAGTATTCGAGTACTATTTTCTCCATCTTGTTTTCCACCTATGCGCTCACCTATGTGTGAGTGCATATATATGTATATATATGGGGTGGGGGAAAATGAGAGATGTGTTTAAAGAACTAATCTGACGTCTATAATATTCCTTATTTTTCTTTCAATTACGTGTGTTGTACATTGTCTCGTGTATTGACTTCTAAATTTTTGTTCACCTCTGTTTGGTCTAATTCTGTTATCGCATTTTCTTTACCGAATACATTATTTGTCGTCTCTTGTAATTTTCTCTCCAAGATCACTTTGGTGCATATTCTAAGCCAAATCTCATATCATTTGTCTGATAAATCTGTGTACTGTCTACTGTAATGCTTTTAGTTGTTTATCATTCGCCACATACAGCTCTCGAGATTATCAATTTCCAAGATCACTTGTACCCCTCTTTCAGTTCTGTTTAGCATGTCAAAAGGCGTCAACACCAGTCAGGACAG
>NC_043003.1:57264163-57289163 GCF_006345805.1 Octopus sinensis | reverse complement strand
ATATTTTTATTTGTTCTGCGAATAATTTTAAATGTATAATATATATATGTGTATGTGAGTTTGTGTGTGTGTGTGTGTTTGTGTGCGTGTGCGTGTGTGCGCGTAGACAAATATTTCGCAGAGGAAATGGGAGTATTGTCTCAATGTACGAACGTTAGCGAAGATCTCAACAAAGCGGGATGAAAAATTTTTAAATTTTAGTCTTATGCATAGAAATTTAAAATAAAAGTCAATGTGTAATATTGGGTTGGTGCATAATTACTACGGCAAATGTTATTCAACAAATATAATATATCCATATTTAACAAAAACATCTTTAAATGATAGTCTGACCGTCTACCTAGCAAATGGGAAGCAGTAATTGACGTAGAGGGTGAATATGCTCCGGAATAATCATTTAAAGATGTTTTTGTTACATGTTGTTATTGTTTTTGTAGAATAAAAATTATTGAAGAAAACCGCAATAATTATGCACCAACCTAATACATTTGTTTACATGAAATCATGTTATACATATCTTTCAAACAAATGAATACGTAGCTGTATGGTAAAGAGGTTCACTTTGCACCCAGTGGTTTTGGGTTCAGTTCTACAGCATGGCATATTCCATAAGTGTTTCCTACTTTAATGTCATATGACGAATACTGCGCGAGTGCATTTGATATTCGGAAACTCTCTCCCCGCCACTCATTGTACATTGGTCATACTGGCCGGCAACTAGCTGACCTGTGTGTGGAACATTGAGACATTAAATGCAAGTCCACTGTCTCGCGCTGCTTCATCTTCAGCAGTCATTCTCTGCAGCATTTGTTTGTGTCTAGACAGTCCTTGCACAAATTTCACCCAGACTTCTCCCTCTATCATGAGCAAGAATTATTCTGTCTCCTTTCTTCATTCCCTTATTGCCACAGCCTCCAACTCTCTCTATTTAAACCCACTTACACATACATTCACACACACACACACCAGACGATTCGTACATTCCACTGCCCTCTCTCCTCTGTCCCTACACATCTTCTCTAAACCATTTGCTCATTCCCCACACAACACACACCAGTACACGCGCACACACACACATAAACACGTACACACACACACGTACACACACACACAAACACGTACACAGAAACACGTACGCACACACACACTACTTACCACTCCGCATACACGCACACACCAGCGACCACACTTCCACTTCCTTCGCATGCGTACAAAAAGCATGTTTCGTCACGAACCCACACCACCTGGTAACTACCTCCTTTACAATCCTATTCCACTTGACCCATCCATCCCGGTTGACCCATATACATCGCCTTACAACACACAGGTACGTCAGATACCTAATACACACATACAAGCGCCATGACACTCGCTTATACATACACACAAAACATAGAATATACACACACATACCGATTTCAAATTTTCGCTCAAGGCTAACCATTTCAGGGGAACTGTTATGCCGATTACATCGACTGTAGTGCTCAACTGATACTTATTTAATCGACTCCAGAAGGTTGAAAGACAAAATTGTCCTCGGAATTTAAACTCAGAACGTAAATACGGACGAAATATCGCTAAGAAATTCCGGTGTGCTAACGATTCTGCCAGCTCACAGTTTTAATATCCACACACATTTTAAATTTATACACACCTCCATGTATTCACAGCAACTGAAAACAGAGACACACACTTGCTCACATACATATACACACACATCGCTTCACGCACACACAAGCGCATGCACACGCGAGCTCCCATGAATACACATCCACACGCTATCGTCCATACACACACATATAGACATGCACAAGCTTGCGCCCACACACTTTAGCCAAGTCACTGTTGTCTCCCTTGCCACAAAACCCTCCTGCAAGTTCTTTTCTTCCGGTTGTTTCAATATGTAGAAGCGTTAATTCAAACGCATTTTGTTTTTTCTCTGCATATTTTTCTTTCTTAATTTGTATTTTCTCCTCATTTTTGTACAGAAGAGCGTCGGGTCGAAACGTCAAAATCTCCTTTCATATTATCAGATCATCAAACTGATATATTCTATTTGTTATTCTTTCACCTGTCTCTGTTTTTCGTATATATTTTGTATATTTTTAACCATGTGTGCGTGTGTGTGCATATATATATATATATATATATATATATATATGTGTGTGTGTGTGTGTGTGTGTGTGTATTTATGCTTGTTCTCACACTGCATGACAATCGACCATGGTTTGTTTATGTCTCCGTAAGCTATCAGTTTGGCAAAAGACACGATAGAAAAGGTACCAATCTTAAAAATAAATTAGTGGGACCGATTTGAATAACTGAGCCCTTCAATGGAGTATCCCAGTATTGGCATAGTCCAGTTTCTGAAACAATAAAAGAAAACAATTCAATAATATTTTATCTATTTACCGTTCCTGCTGTGTATTTTTATAAGCAACATCCACACAATTGCTTCATACCATTCATTTTAAAGCCAATAATTACGAGGCATTTCTCTCGAGAGTGGTCGATATATTTTACAAAGTATATTGAATTTCTACTGTTATGGCAACATCGATGAGAAAAATGGAAAAAAATTTTTAGTGTGTCTCGTAAGCCATACCATGTGTGTGCGTGTGTACATATGTATGTATACATGCATGCGTGTATGAATGGATCTATGTTTGTATGTATGAATATATGTAGGTATTTGTTTATGTGTGTATGTCTATGTGTGCACACACACACACACACACACACACACACCACTCACACACACACACACACACAATAATATAAGCATATACATTACATTTAATCAATCTAAAACACAGCTAGTAATCTTTCTGTATCCAAGGTATGTATATTTTTTCATTATGCGGTTTGAATTATAGCTACAACTTGTATATATAACACATATTTGTGGTGTTGTGGTCAACACAATTGGCACGAAGAGCGTGTTGGAAGCGATTTCAATAGATTTCGGAGATGAAATTCTCTATTCCTGCTATTGTAAAGAACTGTAAAATACCCATTACAGCGAAGAGTTTGTTGAAGAAAAATTTAAACCTTCTCCAGTAATGGAATCTGCATTTTTAAAATGGCTGAGAATATGGGTGGTGAAGGTATGATAGGTCCAGAAAAAAGAATAAGATAAGATGGCCGCAGCTTCAACGTTTAAAAAGTTATCTTTGATAAGGATTCCTTTGAATCTGCGCAGAATCACTAACAACACCAACATAAACGCCAAATCTCTGTCAATTTCCATATACATTGTTTCAAGAAAAGAAAAACAATGATGCATTTAACAGTGTAGTCCTAGGTACGCTGTGGTGAAAATGCGGTTTGACTCTTTTTGATTGTCAGCCTACTTGATCAAGGAATAATCACCATCATCATTATCAGCAACAACAACAACAATATTGGAATTAAGAAAACTAATACAGCAGGCAGTAGAGGTGCATGGCTTAGTGGTCAGGATGTTGGATTCATGACCGTAAGATTGTGGTTTCGATTTCTGGACCGGACGGTGCGTTGTGTTATTGAGTAAAGCACTTCATTTCACGTTGCTCCAGATCACTCAGCCGGTAAAAATGAGTAATACTGCAAAGAACCGGCATCCAGTCCTGGGAGGAATACATACGCCATAGAAACCGGGAAACCGGTTTTATGCTCCCTATGGCTATCAAATACAGACTAATATTTGTGCCTAAAAAAGGAGCCGAATTTCTTCGGATCACGGGCTAACTTTTTACATAACGAAAGGATAATCTATAATATATATATATATATATATATATATATATATATATATATATATAAAATAGCATAATATAGTACTACATATTTTGTTAATAAAGACCAGAAAAATAACATGGTCACAGTTGGAACATCTTTGATTACCGTGCTGCTTGATCATGGTCAGACCTAAGACAAATCAACAAGGCATTGTATGCTTTCGATATATGAGATATTAGTCTGGTTTGCATCAGAGAGCCTAACACTTCTTTCACAAGAAAGTTATTGCTTCTATCAAACAATACCACTTGCAGATCATTTACAGTTATGGCCATTCACAAAAAAGGGTGGTAGCCATCCCCTCAAAAGAGAATGCTGGATGATACTGTTACTCTGTTAATTTTTTTAATCAGTTTCCAGTCAGAAGGAAATGACTGAGCCATGGACACTAGCGTAACTCATTAATAATGATGACGCCTGAATTCTTATTCAAATTTTCCTGGAGGGAGGGTGCTACAAGAAGACATGTATAATTATCACAGGGTAGGTAGCCGGTCGAGGCCGGTATCCAGCCGTCACATCCGACTAAACTTACGTAACATCTTTGGCCAAATATTGATTTTATTTCCAGATGTCGTTGCTACATTTGAAATGCATTTAATCTCCTTTGCATATAATTTTCGTCTCTATATTCACTCACGATTCGTTGAGATTGTTATATTAGATATTAGAGCTAATACATCTAAATTCATGTGTGCTAATTTGCTTGCCAAATTGACTATATTACTGCACAATTGCAGGAAGGTGAAAACTTTGTTCGTAAATGTACATTTGCATGTTTAATTCTATTGCGGAAATAATGATATCTTTGCGGTGAAATGATCTGCACTCATTCTAAGAACAGCAGAGGTTATGGAGATCGTCATTTGATAATATTTTGAAAGCTAATGGCATTAGTATAGACAGAACTGGTAAGAAGTGTGTTTCGTAACCAATTGCTTCTGGTTCGATTCCATTACATAGATCCTTAGGCTCGCGTCTTTTGCTATAGCTTTGGGTTGACCAATCTTTTTGAGCGTGGAATTCAGATGACAGTCAGATGCACAAAATAAACATATCGTAAGACAATACGCTATATTCTACGGAACTACAGCACCACCACACATACAAAAGTGTATGTATGTATGTATGTATTTATACACACACACACACACACACAAATTAAATAAAATAGAGACTACAATTGACAAGCTAAAATATATTTACATTATAATATAATATACTAAAATAAATAAAATATAACATAAAATAAATTTTCAAAAAACAAGGAATTTCGTCTGTTTTTTTAACCAACGCCCTGAAGAGGCTTGTATACATAGGTGAGAATCTTTTATAAATTCACTAGTGTTTATGAGTCGAAACAAACTGTTGGCTTTATATGTGTTTTTTAAAAGTTTATTATGTTACATTATATTATAATTTTTATAGTATATTATATTGTATTATAATGTAAATAAATTTTTATCTTGTCAGTTCTATTTCTCTATTTCATTTAATATTTGTATATTGTAATTGTACCTTTTATCTGTGACATTCAACAGTGGTATCAGTGAGAATTGTATGTTTACATCCCTCGAAGAATTGTTTTATTCTTCGTTTGTTTTATCAATATATATATATATATATTATATATATATATATTATATATATATATATATTATATATATATATATATATATATATATATATATATAATGTATATATATGGTATGATATATATATAGATATATATATATATATATAATATATATATATATATATATAGTATATATATATAAAAGGAGCACTTCGTCGGTTACGAGGACAGGGTCCTAACTGATACATCAAACTGAACAGCTTCCTCGTGAGATTAACGTGCAAGTGGCTGAGCACTCCACAGACATGTACACCTTTAACGTAGTTGTCAAGGAGATTCAGCGTGGCGCAGAATGTGACAAGGCTGGCCTTTTGAATTACCGGTAATACTCATTTTTTGCCAGCTGAGTGGAATGGACCAACAGGAAATAAACTGTCTTGCTCAAGGACACAACGCGTCACCGGGAATTGAACTCATGACCTCACGATCCTCAGCCAAATGCTTTAACCAGCGGAAACTAGAGGAACATAATAAAATCGAACACTTGAAAATCAAATACATACATATATTCTTCCATATTTACAAAACGGATATATAAATTCCAAATATATAAATTTAATAATATAAAAATATATATAGATAGACAAAAAATGACGTGATACCAAAAAAAAAAAAAACAGTGAATTATAATACATTGGTGTAATTAAAAATTTGGGATGATAAAACATTAAAAGGACGTACTAAAATCCTACGAAAATAATACAAAAATTAATAAAATTTAAGTTCAGAGACGTGCCAAGTAATATGATATATTTCATATTTTTAAAATCTAATTTTTAATAAGTGGAATATAGCTCACTTCGAGCACTACAACTCTAGTATGTATTTTATATGCGAGTACTGTTTACATTAGCAATCTCAAAATAAATCACTGTATTTTATATATATGTAAACATATGTGTGTGTGTGTGTGTGTGTGTGTGTGTGTGTGTGTGTGTGTGTGTTGTGTGTGTGTGTGTGTGTTTGCGATGTCTGATCAGTAAGTATTCGCAATGTTACCAAAGTAACGAAGCTAAAGCATGCAGAGTAAAGCCGCTGGGCACAGATTGACCTTGACCTATGCTGTGCATGTACACTAGCTTTTAACGTTCTAACTCACTTCCGCTGTTTTTAGCAGTGCTTCGTAGTAACCTTTGTAACGTGTGATCCTCGCATTGACCGTCACAAAGAAAGTTGTCATGTCGATACCTTCTCAGAACCTACGCAAAGTTGCAGAGAGTGTATGGAGAGGAGTGTATGAGCCGTACACAAGCGTACGAGTGGTTCAGACGTTTCCAAGATGGCCGAAAAATGTCGCCATTGACGAACGCTCTGGGAGACCCACAAACAGCAAAACTGAGAAAAACAGGGAAGATGTGCGTGCGACTGTGAGGGGAAATCCTCGAATTCCCATCCGTGACTTATCAGAGGATATGCAGATTAGTTACGATTCAGTTCTGACCATTATAACTGAAGGTCTAGGTATGAGACGCGTGTGTGCCAAGTTTATGACAAAACTTCTTTCAGTTGACCAAAAAGATCTCTTTGACTGTCAAGCGCGACAAAAACTTTTTTAAAACTTTGTGTAGGCTTCTGAGTCGGTATCGCTAAGCTTTTAGCAAAATTTTATGTAGATTCTCTGCTCAGTCATGTTCAGTGCGACGAACACACGCTACACACGTTACTTCCAAGCACTGCTGTAAATAGTGGAAGTGAGCTAGAACGTTAAAACTTAGTACGCATGCACAGTAGAGTTCAAAGTCAATCTGTGCCAAGCAGCTTAACTCTGCGTGCTTTAGCCTCGTTACTATGGCAATAGTCCAGATACTTACTGGTCAAACCATGTATGTGTGTGTGTGTATATATATATATATATATATACATACACACACCTATGCATATATATATATATATATATATATATATATATATATATTATATATACCATAAAAGGCGGATCTATGAGAGGTGAATATAATTTTTTACACACTTGTAATTCTTAGGATTACGGCTGTTTTGCAGCATTCAGCATGTAATAATAACTTCATTGTACAATTTATTTTACATGCCTAGACTAAAAGGCATGCAACGCATTATGCAATACTATTGTGTTTTTGCAAATCAGTGCAGATAAAGAAAGCCAGCTCATCAGATCAATAGAACATCATGGTTACATAAATGTTTTCACTCAGTTGAGGTTTGATTCGATGTATTTTTATACGAAAATCTCGAAGAATGTCTTTATCGTTCTAGTATACAGCAGTGTTTTAAAAATAACTGTACGCATCTATCAAACTACATACACACACATACACCCGCACATATACACGTATATTTGCGCGCGCGTGTGAGTGTGTGTATGCAAGTGTGTGTGTGCATGTTGTATGTGAGTATATGTGTGTTTATGTAGGAGGAGATGGAGAGACGTGGAGAAAGACAGAAAAAATAGCGCAATATAAACCCTTATGAAAATACATACTCATAAACACCACGTTTATTTGTATGTATATAAGTATGTCTCTCTCCCTCTCTCTCTCTCTCTCTCCTTTTCTCTCTCTCTCTCTTTCTCTCTCTCTCCCCTCCTCTCTCTCTCTATATATATATATATGTATTTATATGTGCGTATGTATATGTATTTTTACATATAAAATCCCCGGTATGACTTAGTCAAAAACACCCACATATATATGTATATATATATATATATATATATATATATATATATATATATATATAGATATATATATATATATATATTATATATATATAATATATATATATAATTTATATATGAGGATAATATCGATATTTAAGTGTCGAATTATCAAGTGGCCAGCATGAAAGAAATACCTTAGAAAGGTAAGAAAATTTTTAACAATTAAAAATGAGGGTGTCTAAAAGACACCAACATGCCGAAATAGCAGTCGAAACTCTGACTATAAAACCACGTTAAATGTTCATATCGCACCATGAGGTAAAGCGGAGGGGACAAAACATACAAGCAAAAATTATTGAAAATTCAAGATCCAAGGATTTCTGGTCTGCTTTAAATAAGCTTTACCGTCATCATTGATATATCAAGGGTACATAAATACAGATACATATATGCACAGCAAACGATATACTTACATATACGAGCGTCGCACATACATACATATGCAAGTATGGACACAGCCAGTTTGAATCGCCAGATATTATCACAGCCAGATATTATCCTCATATATAAATTTATATAATTCGTTATTATATTCACTGCGGTGCTTATTTTAACCATATCGTACTTATGCGGTGATTTGGCGGGCGATTCAAACTGGCTGTGTCCATACGTGCATATGATGTATGTGCGACGCTCGTATATGTAAGTATATCGTTTGCTGTGCATATATGTATCTGTATTTATGTACCCTTGATATATTCAATTGATGACGGTAAAGCTTATCTAAAGGAACCAGAAATCCTTGGATCTTGAATTATTCAATATAATTTTTGCTTGTATGTTTTGTCCCTCCGCTTTACCTCATGGTGCGATATGAACATTTAACGTGGTTTTATAGTCAGAGTTTCGACTGCTATTTCGGCATGTTGGTGTCTTGTAGACACCCTCATTTTTTAATTATATATATATATATATATGTGTGTGGTGGTGTGGTGTGTGTGTGTGTGTGTGTGTGTGTGCGTATTTATGTATATCTATGTATATTATATATTACTCTCTTTTACTCTTTACTTGTTTCAGTCATTTGACTGCGGCCATGCTGGAGCACCGCCTTTAGTCTAGCAAATCAACCCCGGGACTTATTCTTTGTAAGCCCAGTACTATCTATCGGTCTCTTTTGCCGAACCACTAAGTGACGGGGACGTGTAAACACGCCAGATCGGTTGTCAAGCAATGCTAGGGGGGACAGACACACAAACACACACACCCATACAATACACCTATATATATATACATATACGACAGGCTTCTTTCAGTTCCGTCTACCAAATTCACTCACAAGGCATTGGTCGGCCGGGGCGGGGCTATAGCAGAAAACACTTGCCCAAGATGCCACGCTGGGACTGAACCCGGAACCATGTGGTTGGTTAGCAAGCTATATATATACATACATATATAATCATCACCATCATCATTATCGTTGTTCTACTCCGGCTTCTTTTCCTCCACCACTCCATCAACACTTTGAACGCCATCTTCCCCCGTCACATCATCATCATCATCATCATCATCATCATCATAACCATGATTATTATTAACAGTAGCAGCGGTAGAGGTATCATCTATCCCGGAAAGCAAGTGCACAACTAACTGCTGGTAGTCAATAACTGCATTATATATATATATGTAACTACAAATGTATAAAATACCCCAAGATACTCACAATCTTTTCCTCAATAAACCAGCAAATCTGAACACTACAAGTTGATTACAGTATGTAGCCAATGCGCTTGCCAGATTATCTCACCCTTCATCTCCTCTCCTCACCCTAAATGTCTAATACAAAATCTGTTTACTGCTTCGTGGTGGCGCTGATCACGCAGATCTATAATGCTGAGTCGCGTGCAAATCCGAATCAATCTTTCACTCCGTTGCGTTCATTGTATTGCGTGCAAGTAAACACTTTGTACGAAATGTCTATCTGTCTGGCTCCGTGGTTTGTCTATGTATCTCTGTATGCTCTTACGAATGTAAGCATGTATATGTACATAAGCATGGATGAGTGTATGTATATATGTATGCATGTATGTATATATGTATGTATGTGTCTGTATGTATGTATGCAAGCATGTATGTATGAATATGAGTGCATATGTGGGCATGTATATATATATATATATATATGTAATTATATACATACTTGTATTTACATTTGTGGTACATGTATGTATATATGTATATACACGTGTGCATGTGTTCATATATATATATATATATGTGTGTGTATGTATATCTATGTGTATATATTTATATATGTGCTTTTTGTGTTTTCTTGTTTGGATTAACTATATATATATATGCGCATATATGTAACGAAATATTTCGTATGCTTAAACATGATCATAAACATATTAATATGGATAGCCTCTCACACATCTCCCTATATACACATGTATTAATTTACATATAACATTTGTATACTTACACACAAACATTAACACGATAACATGAAACAAAACCCCACCGGAGACACATTTACTGTTCTGTGTGAGTGTATCTGTGAAACCGATGGTATGCATACAAGTATGAATGTGCGTGCGTGTGTCTATGTCTGGGTTGGTAAGTATATTTGTTTATGTGTGTGTGTGTGTGTGAGTAGATATTTGTTAATAACTAGCGCCAAAACAAATACAGGCAATCATTTAAGATGTTATTGACTCAACTAGTTAGTGAAACATACTCTAAGAGTGTTTGGAATGAAAATTACGAAGAGTGGTATTGTAGATCAGCAAGTACCGTCTTGATATTACTTCGTTTTCTATCAACCCACCCCGATAGCATTTTTTCATTCCCCTCGATTTTATTTCCATTCATTCACTGTCTGTTCGTCTATCTGTCTGCCTGTATTTCTGCGTCCCGTTGTCTCCGTCTCACTCCATCGATTCTATATAACCAAACTTAAGGACACACAAACACACACACACGCACACATACACATAGATAGAAAGATACATATTGATATACATGCATTCATGCATGCATACATATATACATGTATACATACATACATACATAAATACATACATACATACATACATACATACATACATAATACATACATACTACATACATACATACATATGCATGTGTGTTGGTGAGTTATCTTAGTTAACAACTCCCGGAGCCTGAAACCAATAAAAGGATATGTATGTATATATATATATATATATATATATATATATATGTATGCATGCATAAGGGCCTATGTATAAATGCTATATTTCTATCTATGTCTGTCTGTCTGTCTCTATCTGTCTATCTATCAATATATCTGTCTAAAGTTTGCTAGATAGACAGATACTTACACGACACATAGAAGTAAACATACAAACACGCACACATAGTACACACGCGCACACCCGCGCGTACACAACACACACACGAACACATACGTATCTATATGTAAGCCTACATTTATATAGATAATGCATATATCCATTATCTTTATATGTGCTCCTGTGTGTGCGTATATATAATTATGTATGTATGTATGTGTGTACGTAATATATATATATATATATATTATATATATATATATAAGCATGTATGTATATAAGTATGTATCATACATATAATGACAATAACACAATCTTGGAAGCCATAACTGAAATAGCTATGTAATAAGATACCAATGAAAAACAACAGACGCACAAACCAACGAAAACAATCAGGAAATTGAGACAAAAACCAAAGTCAGAATGTGAAAGATTACGGTAATTTATGCCAATGCTTTAGAATGGTCAGATTTGTATCAGAAGGTGCCAACTATTGAATTGTGTTTAAATATAGATGGAACAACTAAACAGAAGCAATATGTAAATCTGAAGCAAAGTGTTGTTATCGTCTCTGTTTACAAATATATTCGTTTCCATTTTCTGAACTTTATGTACGAATATATATATATATATATATATATATGTATGTATATATGTATGTATGTATGTATCTATCTATCCATCTATCTATCTATAATACACACAAGCACGCATATATATACACATGTATACGTATATACTTGTATATACATTTATATATTTCCTTGTATATGCCTATCTCTACAAAATCAGTCCCCTTATATGGTATATATATATATATATATATATATATATATATATATATATATATGAAATATATATGTTTGTGTATGTGCACACCTCAATCTCTGTCTCTCTCCATGGATATATGCATATAGATAGATAGATAGATAGATAGATAGATAGATAGATACAAGCTATTGTTCACTATTTCGCAGATGCAACAGGAACATATTGTTAGTGTATATTTTTAGCAAAGACCTCACAGAGATAGGAAATAGGAAATATTCATATATTTGCATTATAAAAACTAATAAGGAAACACCAGACACTTTTTGTGATTCTACTAAGACAAACAATATTACTCATTCATTAAAATATTCTATTTTTTTTTTCCTTTTTCGATAATATATGTTGTTTCTGTCAAAAAGACGGTTCATTTTAAGCACTTCTTCAACCTTTGTCAAAAGACAAACAATCTTATTCATTAGAATGATCATTTTTCTTATACATATTTTTTGTTATTTCTCAATAATGTACGTAGTTTGTCAAAAAGATGTGAATCTTTAAGCACCTTTTCAGTCTTCAAAAGGTATCATAATGATAATAATACTAATAAAATAATAATAATAATACTAATACTAATAATAATATAATTACAATAATCATAATAATAATAATGATTTAATAATAATAATGTAGTAATATATATATAATAATAATAATAATATAATAATTATAATAATATAATAATAATATAATAATAATGATATGATAATGATAATAAAATAAGAATAATATAATAATATAATAATAATAATAATAATAATAATAATAATAATAAAAAAATAACCATAAATAAGATACTGCTGTGACTACACATAAAACAATATCATTGATGATGATGGTGGTGATGGTGATGTGATTATGATAATGATGATGATAATGGTGGTGATAATGATGATAGTGATAATAATGATGATGATAATAACATAATAAGCCGACTACGGCTGCTATAATGGTACGAATAATTGTAACGGCATTGATGGCCGTCTCCCCACGAGCCAACCAAAGCTAAAAAATGATAACATTATCGTAGCACCAAAATGTTTTTGAAACTAAAAGGAAAACTAAATCAGTATACCAAATCGCTTGTCCTATGGTTAATCTGGAAGCGCGTCCCCCAGGAAGAGCCAGCCTGGGATCGAAAAGTCATCAACTGGCACAAACTCTTCTCTGAATACGGACATGGATGGTCACTTGAACGGGAAATCCCCCAACTCGAGCCCTCCAAGTTCACCACCACAACCACCACAGAAAGAAAAATGTAAGCGGAACAAATGGACCCTAGAAGAGTATAAAGAAGTAATATACGCTTATTACTATGCATTAGGTAGGCCATCTCAAGAGACACACCGCAAACTCTTACAGTATATGGAGAACACGGAATCAAGACAGTAGGCCCTATTTGGACGAGAACAAATTAGCAAATGTGAGGAGGGATATCCTTAGAAATAACAGACTCACGACATTGAAATAAGTGCGATCAAGCACGCAACGGAAAATGCATAAATATAAGACAAAGAAATGAAGAATCAGATGAACAGTATAGCCCGCCACGAGGCTTAATTGAAAGACTGCCATCTGACCAAAGTACGCAAAGGCCTGAAGATACAAGAAATTCTATTGTACCTGTTAAGATAGCCAGAAAACGAAAAACAACAGTAACTGAAGATCTCGCATTTGCTGAAGAACACAGAGAGTCTATGGCAGAAATGAGGCAGAAAATCCTGATACACTTGAAGTTGTAAGATATACAAGTATGAATGATAGAGAACCACTTCATAACTCTCAAATACAAACCAAAATAAAAAACAAATCCAAATTGGCAACTATGTAACAAATGAAATAATACGAGAATTAAAACCTGATTTTACTGAGTTAAATGAAATTATTTACGCTTCTGCTAGAGCAATTGAAACCAGCTGTATGCCCCCGAAAAAACAAAGAAACCAAACCTGGGAAGAAATCAAACCTGGAGAAGTAAAATTGAAAAGAGATTGAATTTATGAGAGGGGAAATATCAATATTAAATGAACTAATATGTGGAAATGATGTAAGATCCAGAACAGGAAGAAAGATGAAGAGAAATTTTGGATCCTCACCAAGAGAAGAACTGATATCAATAAAAGAAACGCTGAAACAAAAAGTCCAAGCAAAAGCCCAAAGAATACGAAGATTGAGAAGAGAAACAAGTTTTACAAGCAAAATAAGCTGTTCACATCCAATGCCAAAAAATTCTACAGAGAAATAGGGAAGGAGAAAGTAACCGTTAAAGACCCCCCTCCCATGGAAGAAGTTCAAAACTTTTGGAAAAGTATTTGAGTGACAAGAAACGTACAACATAAATGCAGACTGGATTATACAAACTGAAGGATCCTACCAAAATTTACAACAACAAGCATGGGAAGACATCACAATAGCAGACCTAAGAAAGGCACTCACGAAGGCCCATAATTGGAAATCCCCGGTAAAGATAGGGTGCCGAATTTCTGGCTCGCATCGCTCCATGCGCACACGGTAAGCTAGTTCAGCTGCTCAATGGAATTATGAGAGACCCAAAGAAAACACCTGAATGGTTAGCAAGTGGCATTACTTACCTACTCCCAAAGAATAACAAAACCAACCTTCCAAAAAACTATCGGCCTATAACCTGTCTATCCACCACGTATAAAATCCTAACATCTATCCTGGCGGAGAAAACATATGCATTCATGGAAAGAACGATATTTTCCCCATTGAGCAAAAAGGGTGCCGCCGAGGCTCTTACGGATCCAAATATCAACTGCTAATCAATCGTATGATCCTTGAGAACTGTCACAACAAGCGCAGAAATCTCAGCACCGCATGGATTGACTATAAAAAGGCCTTCGACAGTATACCGCATCCATGGATCTTGAGATCGCTGGACATCTTCAAAATTTCCCCTGTGATTTCAAACTTCCTGAAGCACAATATGTCGTTGTGGAATACGAATCTCCAATTATACCACTCTAATGGAGCACTTGCCTCAGAAAATATAAACATCAACTGTGGAATTTTTCAAGGTGACTCACTTTCACCTTTAATATTCTGCATAGCCCTAATACCCCTTACAAGTGAATTAAACAGAACAGGGTATGGATATAAAATTGCCAATAAAAAAATAAGCCATCTATTTTATATGGATGACTTAAAACTTTATGGTAAAGACAATAATGAACTTGAAGGCCTATTGCGCACTGTGAAAGCATTCAGCGATGACATCGGGATGGAGTTTGGACTTGAGAAGTGTGCCAAGGCCACTTTCCAGAAAGGGAAAGTGAAGACCACAAATTCAGTCGTGTTAGATGTTGACACAGTCATAAGAGAGCTTGAGCAAGAACAAACAACAAATATTTAGGGATAAATGAAGGCTCTGGTATTCAGCATGCAAGCATGAAAGACAAGATCAGGAAGGAATGTTATAGGAGAGTTCGTGCAGTCCTGAAATCTGAACTAAATGCACGTAACAAGGTGTTAGCTATAATTCCTTAGCAGTTCCAGTTGTTACTTATAGCTACAATGTGTTGAACTAGAATATGAGTGAAGTAAAAAATATAGATAGGAAAATACGCAAGCTGCTGAGTTGTAATAGGATGCCCACCCAAAGGCAGACGTAGATCGCCTTTACCTTCCAGAGCCCAAGGAGTCGAGGCCTGATCCAATTTGAACTAGCTTACAAAACAACCACAATTGGACTGGCCAAATATCTCGAAATATCGAATGACTGGATGCTAAAGCTCGTGGAAAATCACGAGAGACGAAAGAAGCTTCATTCTATCATAAAGAAATCAAAAAATTTGCTATTGATCTCGTCGGCAGGATACCCAAACAAACAACCCGAGGGAAGTACGGCAATTATTGTTGCAAAGAAGGTGAAAATAATGGCAACGAAAAAAGCGCACGAGCAATTGGCTGATAGGTGGGAGGAGAAACCTCTGCACGGCAAATATGTGACCCGCAGCAAACAAGCTGATGTTGACCAGAAGCAAACCCATCAGTGGCTACGGAGCTCAGGGCTAAAAGCAGAGAGCGAAGGTTTCATCCTGGCTGCTCAAGATCAAAGCCTATTAACCGGAACTACAAGGCCAATGTGATGAAAAATGGAGCAGACCCAAAATGCCGATTCTGCAACGACATGATTGAAACAGTGGACCACCTAATCTCTGGATGTAAAGTCTTAGCTCCAGTGGAGTATAAATTAAGACATGACAGAGTTGGCCAATATCTACACTGGCTAATAAGTCGGCATTACAATATCAAAACTGCCGACAAGTGGTATAATCACCACCCTGAGGCTGTAACTGAAGAAAAATGTAACCATTTTGTGGGACTTTCCAATACATACAGACCGAACCATCAAGGCCAATAAACCAGATATTGTGTGAAAGACCAAAACAATAAGTTTGCTTATTGATCGACATGAGCATCCCCTGTGATCATAATATCTCAGCGAAAGAGTTTGACAAGCTCAGAAAATATAAAGACCTACTCATTGAAATTGAGAAAATGTGGCATCTCAAGGCGGTTACAATACCAGTGATCGTAGGAGCACTAGGAATGATCAAGAAGGGAACCGAAATTATATGAGAATGATCCCTGGCTTACCATCCCTGCAAGAAGTGCAAAAGATTGTCTTAACTGGTACATCACACGTATTGAGAAGAGCATTGTCGATGTGAGAACTGTTGCTGCTCATGTATTTTAATTTAACTTAATAAAAAAAAAAAAATGAACGAACTATTGAGTTTGGTTTAATGGCCTACCAATGTATACTATGGGTTTCTTTGCCCTAGGAGTCGGGAAGACACTCGGCAAGAAATGGACGCAATTTGAAAGAAGAAAAAAAGTAATAATAATAATAATAATAATACAACAATAATAATAATAATAAGATAATAATATAATAATAATAATAATAATAGTATTAAAGGTGGAGCACTGCAGAAACAGCACGGCTTCAACAGATGGAATACTCGGATGGTGCTCGAAAAATAAGTCGTTTACCTAAGTTTACTGGTAATGAACAATGACACCGTAGTACATCTCCAGTGTTATAAGCTGTGGCAAAGACAATATAATGATAATAATAATAATAATAATAATAATTATAATAATAATACATAATAATAATAATATAATAATAATAATAATAATAATAATAATAATAATAATATAATAATAATAATATATAATAATAATAATAATAATAATAATAATAATATATAATAATATAATAATAATAATAATAATAATAATAATACTAATCATAATAATAATAATATATGTTCAAGCCAGACATATTCTTTCATACCGAGATTGCTTGTCAATTGTTTGACCATAACAACTTGAGCATGTCCCTTAGTGGCTGACGATATGTGCATCTATGATCATGAGCAGAAGTAGTTGGGTAGCAGCATAGCCATGTGTTGACAGGAATTCTTTGGAGTTTGGATAATTCACCTTTCGAAACGTGGGTGTTTCGGTCAGAATCTTGAAACAACCCTTATTCAGGAACCTTGAGCAGGTTGGGCTATTCGACTCGAGGAAAATTATGGCTCCACTTGGGCTCCACTTGCAAGGTCATGCGCTGGTAATCTTCATGCGAGATTACCGTCTCGCGCACATAGTTCATATAAGTGATTTCTACCAATCTGTAAAATTCGACCTTTAACTGTCTTCTTACATTTCACTCCCACTAAATATATTTATTTCCATGCCTCTAACCTTTATTCTTATCCACCTATCCCTCTATATTTCTCCACTTTCAATTTACTGCGAATTTCTTTCTTCCTCCTCCTTCTCTTTCTATAAATTGCCTCTGACGATATATATATTAACGTTTTTCTTTAAAAAATAACGTACCAGCGTTCCCTTCAATATATATGCAGCAATCACATTCGGTTAAAATATCTTATGTGTTTTCTTTCGCTTTCTTTGATGAAAAGATTGCCTTGTTTTCCATCGTCTTATTCCTTCTGGAATAATACCAATGTTTTATTCGAAACATATGTCGGAAGTATAAAATTTGAATAACAGCTGTGTTTAACACCATTTATTTCCATTTATTTATTTATCTATGTGATACAAAATCATATCACCAAAACATGGAATCTCTACCTTTATAAGTAGGCTGTTACATATATATATATATGTATGTATCAGTGTACTTTTTAAAAAATTTTTGTATGCTTATAATTTTTTTGCAAAAAACAATGTAAATTTTTTCCCCCTCCTCAATTATAAAAAAAATTTCTTTTCACCTTACAATTCTTGAAAAGTTGCATTGCGACGAAAACCGGGTTGAATTAATACATATATTTAAAAAAAAATTGTTTAAATTTTCCACACACTCATTTTCATTAAAATTTACCTTCAATTTAGCATTCTGCCTTTTTTTACTTTTCCTTGCCTATATATATATATATATATATATTATATATATATATATTATATATATATATGTGTGTGGTGTGTGTGTGTGTGTATTTGTATTATCTGGATAACCGGTGTTGGTGTTTTCTTGTCCCAGTAACTTAGAAGTCCGGCAAAAGAGACCGATTGAATGAGTACAAAGATTAAAAACTGTTCTGGGGTGAATTCGTTCGATGAAAATTCTTCAAGGTGTACCTCATCATGGCCGCAGTCTAGTTATTAAATCAAATATACGTTAAAAGGATAACGAATATTGTCCCATAATTCAAGAATTTATAAATATTTACTGCTTACTCATATCCTTCATGTACTCCTGTATATAATATGCATACATGTACGCACACAAACGTATATATTATGATTATGCAGTTAAAATGTAGAAACACATTTAGATGATGAGTTCTGGATCAACCTTCAACCCCAACAGTGCTCCGCAACCTATTTTCAATTGTGTTATACTTACATTCTTTTCAAAAAGTATAGGGAAAAGATTTATATTCAGGTTACACTGCGGCACACCCAGCATTATCTCGTGGGACACCACTGTGATGCGGTATACTGGTTGTGGAGCACTAATCTACACTTACAAAAACGTATTTCTGTCAAATTCTATTAAAAAATGAAATATAGGCGCAGGAGTGGGTGTGTGGTAAGTAGCTTGCTTACCAACCACATGGTTCCGGCTTCAGTCCCACTGCGTGGTACTTTCGGCAAGTGCCTCCTACTATAGCCTCGGGCCGATCAAAGCCTTGTGAGTGGTATTGATAGACGGAAACCGAAAGAACCCCATCGTATATATGTATATATATGTGTGTGTGTCTGTGTTTGTCATCCCAACATCGCTTGAGAACTGATGCTGGTGTGTTTACGTCCCCGTAACTTAGCGGTTCGCCAAAAGCGACCGATAGAATAAGTACTAGGCTTACAAAGAATAAGTCCTGGTGTCGATTTGCTCGACTAAAGGCGTTGCTCCAGCATGGCCGCAGTCAAATGACTGAAACAAGTAAGTGAAAGTAAAGTATGCATTTTAAAGCGATTATGAAGAGATTAATTTAGAAAAGAAGAACGATCATAACTCCGTGTTCCCTTAATAATTCTGTGAAGATAATCGTAATCTATTGATGATCTGCATGCGTCTGATGCTCAGAGGGACCATTTTACGGATGTGTGTCTGTAGGGGTCATGTAAGTGCATAAAAAATATAGCAGTGGTTTGAGAAGTAGCATGATCAATCGGGAAATTGATTTAATAAGGGCTGCACAGAAGGAATGAGTGAAAAAAAAAACGAGAGGATGCTACGTAGTTCGTTGACCAAACAATGCTGACTGATCTTAGAATGTAGAAGACCTTATAGTACTGGAATATAAAAGCTTGTGAGATACAAATGTGATAGAGCCGAATGGTCAAGAAATCTGAGTTCGGCTACACAAGATCCCAGGTTCAATCCAAGTGCATGCATTTTGGACAAGTCTAAAACGTTGTGAGTGAAATTCTTTCGAGAGAAATTATGGAGCAGAGCGTGTGATAAGTGTATCGGTTATTCAGATGTTCAACCTTGTCACATGTTACGTTACACTGTCTCAGTCAGGGAAGTACTTCAATGGTACACGTATCTGTGGAATACGCAGCCACAGATATGGTTATTTAACAGGTAGTCATTTGAATCAATCGAACTAACTGAATGCTCATCACCGAAACAGATAGAGGATATTACATCAGCCGTAGGAGGAAGAGATGGAGGATAAAATGTCTGTTGATGTGGAACTTGTTTTAGCAACGGTAAATAAGGAATGCCATGCAATAATTAGATGAAAGACGTCTTACTGTTACTGTTCTGTGGAGATGGTAGTGATGAGAAGCAGTTAGTATGACGAACAACAAGAAGATAGTTTGGGGCGAGTGTACTTCAATGGAGCAGAAAAAGTTGTTATCATAAATTTATCAGAATTGTTTTACTAGAAAGTCAAAACTCTAAATATATTTAAACATACATCATAAGTAATTTTGTGTTTAGAAGTTGGGCCGAGTTTCAAATTCCTTCACCAAGCAATATTTTTGTTGTAGATGTTTCGATTTCTTTTTTTTGTTATTCTGCTCCAAGTTGTCCCTAAACAATTAGGGTCAAGGCCAAAAAAGTCCTTCAGTCACCAGCAGTTTATCTAATATTCAAATTCTTCTATTTAGTCTGAACTTCACATTTTAAGATTTTAGAGAATGAATTGCGGGTGGTATGACTATTTTTTCAGCAGTTCTGTGGATGCCATACAAATAAATCCATGACAGGAAAAGTTCTTCAATCACGAATCGCTCGTCTAATTTTCCCGAATATACTATCTAATGTGACCTTCAGATTTTAAGATGTTAGACTAGGATTTGTGGGAGGCATGGCTACTATTTCTTATAGTTCGCTTGAATACACAGAGGTTTCTTCGTTGGTTAGTTCATCATAATATATATTCACGCACATTGCTGAAATAACTCAATTGATGGTTTTATGATATTCTATTAAATAACATATTGCGATGCCCCTTTCTTGGAGATGCAAGAGGTAGCCTAAGGCAGAATGACAATATTGCAAAGTTTATGATCGCCCAAACTTTAGAACAACCGTCATTTTCTGAGGCAGTCAAGTATCAAACGATTTCTACGTTGATCATAATTACTTCCACAGAATGTGAACTAACTTCAATCATTTTTTGGGAGATTCACTTGCAATGATCAAAGACAGTAAACAGGGATATATTTCCATGTATGTATGTATGTATGTATGTATGTATGTATGTATGTATGTATGTATGTATGTATGTATGTATGTATGTATGTGGTATATATAAATATATACAAAAACATGTATACGTATTTATGTATGTTTACATATACACATACACACACACATATATATATATACATATATACATGTAGTATATATATATATATATATATATATGTATGTATGTATATATAAATCTATATACCTATATATTTTATGTATGTATGTATGTATCTATATATCTATATGTGTATACATTATATATATATATATCTTATATATATATATTTATTAATATCATATATATATATATATATAATAAATCTCTAAGCGAGGTATAAACAGTAACTGCTCTGTAATAAAGCGGACCAGCCATCTGATGTGGCTAGGGACAGGGCGGGGTGGTGGGGGTGTTACTGATGCATTTAGCCCCAGGCGTCTATAGTCCCTGGGGCAAATGCATCAGTAACACCCCCCCCACCCCGCCCTGTCCCTAGCCACATTCAGATGGCTGGTCCCGCTTATATATATATATTATATATATATATATATATATATATATATATATATATATATATGATATATATATATCTATATATATCTATATATATGTATATATGTGTGTGTGTGTGTGTGTATGTGTGTATATATTTACATACACACACACAAACAAAGAGGCGAGAACGTAGTTGTATGGTGAGGATGTTCGTACTTCGCTACCATGTGGATTTGGGATTCACTCTCATTGCAGAGCACCTTGCGCTAGTATTTTCCAATATAGCCCGGGATTGGTTAATGTTTTGTAAGGGAATATGGCAGACGGAAACTATGTGGAAGCCAGTCGCACACACAAACACACACACACACACACACACACGCACACACACACACACTCACACACACATGTGCGTGCGTATATAAGTGTTTCTCTCCTAACCTCTCGACACACACAAACAAACAACTATATACACCCATACACACATGCGAATACACACATACACACGCAGAAACACATATCTATCTGGTGATGTAGAATATAAAGAGGAAGTACAGTTTTACACTGCTTTCAAATTTTGCTCACGGCCAGCAATTTCGCTGGAGGGGTAAGTCGATTATAGTGCTTAGCTGGTACTTACTTCATCGACTCCGAAATATAAAGACAGCCTCGATGGCCTTTGAACACAAAACGTAAAGACAGCTAAAATGCCGCTAAGAATTTTGACCCACGTGCTTAACGATCCTGTCAGCTCATCGCTTTAAGTACAGTTTTATATCGATTTCAAATTTTGGCACAAAGCCTGTCAGCTCGGTGTGCGTTGAGGTACATTGAGTAAATCGGTCTGTGTACGCAATTGGTAATTATTTTATCACTCTAGAAAGATGGAAGTTGCAGGCACCCTCGACGGGATTTGAACACAAGCCATAAAAGACGGACGAAATGCCTCTAAGCATTTTTCCCAGCGCTCTAAAGGTTTCACCAGCTCACCGCTTTAAGCAGAGTCTATGCTGAAAAAATCAAAAGGAAAAAAGCAATAAAGCCACTGGATATGTAGATATAGGTCAATAATAAATACGATGTGTAAGGTATAGGAGGATGTCGGTGCGCAGCAAATTGAAAGGATAGCTGTGGAAAGTTGGGGTGAAAAGCTGTGATATGAAAGAGAATGTGAATGGGGGAATGAAAATAGAAATAGGTAAAGAATAATGTTTTAAAATATTGTTTAGGATATGACTCATCAACATCGAGACCAAATCCGCACAAACTCATTGTATGTCTTTGTATATATATGTATATGTATATGTAATCTATATATAATATATATAATATATATATATATATATATATACAAATGCATATCTATATGCATGTATATTTAAGTATGTGTGTGTATGTCTTGTATGTGAGTGTGTATATACGTATATATATACATACATGCATACATACATATATACATACATGTATATATGTATATATATGTATATATATGTATATATGTGTGTGTGTGGTGTGTGTGTGTGTGTATATTTACATACACACACACAAACAAAGAGGCGAGAACGTAGTTGTATGGTGAGGATGTTCGTACTTCGCTACTATGTGGATTTGGGATTCACTCTCATTGCAGAGCACCTTGGGTACAAGACATCATCCACGGTGCAAATAACATAAATACGGACCCTTCATCAGATGTCAGCTGTTTATCTGGTCCTCGAAAAATTGTATTGTAGATACGCACACACACACACACACACACACACACACACCACACACACACATATATGTATGTACATATATATATATGTATATATAGATATATATTTATATTATATATATATATGTATATATATAATATTATATATATATATATATATATATATAATAAGTGATCTAAGTGATGTATATATATAAAAATGTAATATATAAATAAATATCTGTAAATATAAAACATCCGATCTTCTGATTACCTCATTTCTTCTAAGATGTATATATATATATATATATATATATATATATATATATATGTATGTATGTATGTATGTATATATATAGTATATCTTATACATATCATATATACATATATAATATTTAGCAAATGTAAAAAGTAACTCAGGTTCCGCGAATTTCATCAGGCCTTGACAAACTGTTACTTCTGCAAAATACTAATAAAAATATACATATTCTCATATTTCGAGTGCTATGATGCGAACAGGAAAAATAAAACCCGAAATATAAATATAAGTAGTTTTATTAATATTCATCAGAAGTAACAGAGTTATTCAAGGTCTGACGAAACTCTGGGAGCCTGGGTCACTCTGTTACTTCTGCTAAATATTGATGTATATGTGTGTGTATGTATACATATATACATACACACATACATATATACACACATATATATATATATATATATATATATATATATACAACACTCACACTCACACACACACACACATATATATATATATGTACACACAGAGACATATATGCAGAGGAAAGAGAGACAGTGAAGTTAAGGAGAGAAATACAGGCCTATGAAATTCCATACAACATACATTCTTGAGTTATTAAAATTATTTCTGCCCCTAGAGAATGTGTCGTAATTACCAAATGCCAATTAATGCGAGTACCATATGAGATTGTGAGATAACCTCATGAATCAAAATTTCTCCAAGTTGACAAGCTGTTAATTACCATTTGGCAATTATAAATAATGACACATCCTCTAGTGGGCTAGATGATTTTAATAAATCAAGACTATGTTATATGGTATTTAATACACCTCTATTAATTTATGTTGTTCAAATACATGTCACTGGTACTCCTAAGTAATTCGTTTATTTTCAACATTGGCGTAGGTTTGATTGTACAAGGTTTTAGGCTCAGTCCCAATATGTGACACACTGTGTATTCTACTATAGTCTTCTGAGCGGGTTTTAGTAGATGAAAACTATGCGGAAACCCGTTGAGTACACAAACACGCCACACACACACACACACACACAAACACGACACACACACACACGCGCGCAGACACTCACATATATATAATCTCAATACGGAGCAGTTA
>NC_043003.1:57249596-57264063 GCF_006345805.1 Octopus sinensis | reverse complement strand
GCCTCCTTCCTTCAAACGGGAAGGAAGAGCTATTTTCATCATCCTTGTGGCTATGGCGAAAGAATATATCTGGTGGACGCGTCTGAAAGGATTGGAGACAAACACTTTCCTCTTGGTCAATCTCTCATCAACTTCTTCAAGTACCACTTTGAAAAGAAAGTGAGAGTAGAGAGGCAAGTTTTGTCTAGCGAATGTTTTAAAAAAGATGGTGAATGTAGCAAGGATGGCACGTATGAATGACGAAGCCACCTTGAGCATAATCCTATGAACCCAGAAATTGAAAACAGAGGGTCACCCACTTGCAAACAAGTGTGGTAACAATAACAATATTGACCAAGGTTACCGTGGTCTTTTTGGTAGGCTTTTCTTCCCACGGATAAACCTTACTTGCTTTCCCTTTACACCATATATCATAACACTGTGATACACGATCCCTATGATGTCGTTCTTTTTTTCCTCTTTCCCCGTTTTTCCCGTTTTTTCTTCTTTTTCATTTCTCTTTTCTTTTGTTCCTTTTCCTTTTCTTTTTTTTCTTTTTATTCTTTTTATTTTTTATTTAATTTTTTTTTGTTCTTTTCTTCCCTTTTACGATCCCTCTTGATCAAAAACCTACGGCAACCTTTTTTTTTTTCATCCCCCAAAAGAAAAGCTCTACCTTGTAACTTGTCCCATCTGTGTGCAGCCCTGTGTGGCCAATAAAGAAACTTATCTATCAAACTCTATGGCCAGCTGTGTGTCTGCAACTTCTATTTATCTGTCTGTGTGACTGTGTTTGTATTTATCCGTTCGTCTATCGGCCTGCTTGTTTGTTTGATTGTCCGTCTCTGTCTATCTATCTATCTATCTATCTATCTATCTATCTATCTATCTATCTATCTATCTATCTATCTATCTATCTATCTATCTATCTATCTGTCTGTCTGTCTGTCTGTCTGTCTGTCTGTCTATAGATAGATAAATAGATCATCTTTCTATCTATATAATCATCTATTACTGCTTTAAAATATTCAGGTGAACAGATTGAACATATATATATATATATATATATATATATATATATATATATATATATATATATATATATATATTATATATTATATATATATAGGAATGGTTCCTTTCAAAGATAAAACACAACAACGCGAGGACGTGGAACAAGTATAGTATTATTGGACGCTCAGGAAAGAAGGAAAGAAGGAGGGTTTAACGTTTCGAGTGGAGCTCTTCGTCAGAAACATAGGAAATGGAAAGATCCAAAGAAGGGAAGACGGAGGAAAAAAAATCGCCAACGGTACACACGCGGTCACACTTTGAATATATATACATATACATATATAACAACTGGTGGGATTCACTGTTTGCTGAGTCATCCACCTACAGACGTGTACACACATAAACATACTCACACACTTGCACGCACTCGTGGGAAACATAAATCTACATAATATCTAAATGCAACTGAATACGTATGATGTGCATGTTATCAGCAATTAAATCAGCCAAATATCTGTACTTTCATACAACTGAATCTGTACCCAGTCCTGTGCATATACCCTATGGAATGGTGAGTTTCAAAACCCTCAGATGCTGCAGCGGCTGTAGAATTAGATGCTTGCATCTTCAGTAGTTGCAAGTGATATAGCTTTTTGTGCGTAAATAGTGCCTATGTGCAAATCTATATAATTGTAAAAATGTTCGTCTTCTCATTGGCAATATCCGAGTAGCCTTTACAATATCTATCTGAATTTATCACATCAGAGAAGATCGGCTGTAAATTCCTGTGTTATCGTTTGTAACAAACACTGCCATAGCTGAATGAATGATGCTGACTATTGGTTCTTTCACTGTGTCGGCCGCTACACAACATACTGTTGTTGAGCTCGGGATTTTGTCATTGTCTCTGCCTCTACGAAGAAGGTTTCCTGCCCACAAAATTGTTCTAATATCTCCACTTGTTATGCTCCTGTACGACAACCCTTTAAACAGCAAAAAGCTATCGGTCTAATTTTCAGTTAGAAAGCGAAATCCATACTCACGCCTGTTCAGTAACCTGATGCATTGCTTGTTCGTTTGGGAAGGTGATATAATGAAGCTAATGTTTCCGCGCTGTCAAATCAACTGTCAAATCAATTGATTGGTCCAAAAAGTGATGACGTAGGTAGGCACGACTGTTGACAGCAATAAGATGTTAGACAGTTACTGCAAAAAGAAAGAAAAAAAACAAGAGCCAACTACTGGTACGTTTAGAATGAAAACATCAATATCATTTGCACAATAAAAGATTAACACCATTGGATTTATATAGAACTGCCAAGCGAACACGGAAAGCGTATCTCGTTCTTTCATAATATAGTCTAGCAGAAGATTTTTAGGTTCATTCTTGGTTTATTGGGAGGATTTCTTACTTGGGTGTTTATTATATTAATAACTTTTACCGATTGAAGTAAGCGGAAATATACATTACATATCACGATAATCACACATTCAGCCATATCAGTACCTTGATGTTTTGTTTCTCACTATTAAAGCGCAGTAATAAACCAACTTCGCATATCAGACATCTCATTTAATAGATAAGAATATGAACTTCTTGAACTGGTGATGAACCGAAATTCTGTATTTACTGGAGTAAATGTATAAGAATAATTAAGGAAATACAAAAAAGCAAAAAAAAAAATAATCTAAACATAGTTGTGTTTTCAACATAACATTTTGAAGAAGCTGCTTTACAAATATATATATATGTATATATGTACAGAGAGAAAGAGCGAGAGGGAGAGAGAGCGAGAGAGTGAGAGAGTGTGTGTGTGGGGGGAGAGAGGTGTATATAATCGTATGTATTTGTATACTTATTATGCTCCATATATACAAGAATATATGTGAATGCGTATGTGTGTGTATGTGTGTGTTCATACATGCAAGTCGAACGCACACGCATACACACATATGTACTGATGTAAATAGTTGTATTGTATTTTATATACGGCTAGTTATGAGCTAATTTATTTCTATTTTATACTAACATGCTTATAAACACACATAAGAAACTATTCAGTTACGACTATCCCATATATTTATTAATGTGGTGTTTCTGCAATTACTTAAGTACTATAACACCAAAAGTGTCGTTTGCTGAGATTGTAGTTGTAATTTGGTCAAGACGTAGCTACTACTATTTCTAACAGGTTTACTTAACGTATAAGTACAGGCGGCAAATAAGCACAAGATGGATAGATATACAGATAGCTAGCTAGCTAGCTAGATAGATAGATAGATAGAGGGGGAGGGAGAGAACCACTCGTAAGCTTGTGTTTTGCTCATGACAGTGTCCTTGTAATCTGTTTGAAGTATGACAACTATTTCGGCCGCCGTTTTCCCCGGTAGAAAACAGAATTTCACGGAAGCACGCTGTTTCTTCGTTTCAGTTATCGCTACAATCGACGAACAGGAGAGAAGCACTGCAAGACAAAGTTGCACCACGTGACAGTACGATTTCACAGGACGACGCAGCTCGGCAGACTGATGCCTGAGGGTCGCATCAAATGGCTTCTAGCGGCGTAGCCTGAACTACAACGGGCTTGTCCCACAGAGAATATTTCCGCTTACATTTGGGTATCTCCACGAACAACTAATTATTCGTATCGCTATACCCAATCAATACTGTGTGTGTGTATTTCTGAGTGTGTGTGTGTGTGAGTGAGAAAGAGAGAAAGAGCGAGAGAGCATGTGTGTGTGTGTGTGGTGTGTGTTTGTGTGTATGAGTGTGTGTGTGAGTGTGTGTGTGTGTGTGAAGAGAGTGAGTGGCTTTTATAAAATGTTGAGCAACCACATAGAAGCCAGAAGCATTATCATCGGAAGCTTTCCACTTTTAGGATGGCAACCCAACATATGTATCAAGATCTTCTCCCCCAAATTGTTATTATTATTGTTTAAACCTGATTATTCCTAAGGTGAAAGACACACCTAATTGGACCAACACATTATTTTCAGACAGAGCGTGTCTAAAATTTAAAAAAATTAATAGTGCACTCCTTTTTCCATTTAAAGGTAGTAAGAATTTAATTTGGATGTCGGTTTGGCTGCTTTATATAGAATGTGAATCAACCTTGTAGAGACTCCTTCACTGGTTCCTTGGAAATAATATGCCAACCGTAATAAAATTCATTATTTTTCGATTTTTCTTTCTTACTCTGTGAACCGTTTATGATCCATATTCAGAAAGAAACAGTTTATGAGTAGAATTACGCAATCATATAAAACGCAAATACGACAAAAAGGCACTCATAAACACTCCTATACACACAGATATACAGACACATACATAGACAGGTAAATGCACATACACAAACAGACACATACACGTATCAGCTCATAAGAGCACATACACAGACGCACAAACTGACACACACATACAGAAAGACGTATACGAGTATAAAATCTATACATATATGTATGCATACATATAATGAATATTCAATAGAAAGTTCTAAAGAGGCAATGGATGATATAATAACAGCGTTAAACAATAAAGCCTGTGATTATAAAGAGAGGCATGACAGTAGTAACCTCATTACAAACTCGTTATGAAGGTCTATATTTTCCATAGAAGATTGTCACTAGTTCACTACACTATTTTAACAATAGCCATAACGTCTGCTAAATTTTGAAACACTTTGTATAATTATGTTAAAACGCTTCTTAACATCGTCAAAAACTATAGTATTTCGATGACCTCAAATAATAAAAAAAAGTGTGTGTGTGTTTTTTTTTTTAATATAATATAAAAGAAAACAATTTATTAACATTGCACGCATTAGAAAAATGAAACTAATAATAAGAATAATAATATTAGGAAAATGAGATGTCATTAAATACACACAAATACACGTGTGCAAAGACACACACATATGCATATGTATATACATACATACATATATATATATATATATATATAATATATATATATATATGTGTGTGTGTGTGTGTGTGTGTGTATACATATACATATATATACATATATATATATATAAATATATATATATATAATATATATATATAACGTACATAGTGTATATGTATGTATATATATCTATATATCTATTATATATATGAATATATATAGCATATATATATATATATTAACGTATACGCACATGTGTATCCATATATGTGCATAAATATATATATATTATATATATATATATATATATACACATATATATATGTGTGTGTGTATATGCATATATATATCTTTATATATGTAAGTACATAGATACATACATGCATACATACATACATACATACATACATACACACACACACACACACACACACACATATATATATATGTGTGTGTGTGTGTGTGTATGTATGTATGTATGTATGTATGTATGTATGTATGTATCTATGTACTTACACACTTCTTGACATAATGTTTTGAATCGATATTTTAAATAACCTGTTTTTTTATTCTGAAAAAAAGGAGAAAAATAGACATTAAAAAAACACAAAGAAACAAAAGAATAAAGAAAACAAAATAAATACAAAAGCAGCACAAAGTAAAAAGAAGAGAACACAAGCTAAAAAGGAAAGAAAATATCGGGAAATAAATGTTAATTTTATTTGTTGCATTTGAGAATTTCCTCTGAGCATCATTTGATTCGTCTAACTGATTAGAAATATGGTAACATAACAAACACTCGGATAATTATGTGTTATTTTCAGAAATATGCCAATCATCGGAGCTAAAGACATTGCTAGAAGTGAAAATATTGTTCTTTTTCACCATTGAAAAAGAAAAAAAAAAAATAATAATAAAGGAGGAAAATGAGAAAGAAAAAAAATAATAGTGATCAAAGGAAGAAAAAAATATGAAAAAGAGGGGAAAAAAATCTCATAAAAAATACATTATTAAAGTCTGCTTTGAATTCTCTGTTGGCAGCTAAATATGCAGATGTATGTTGTGTGTATTGACTCGCTTTTATGACTTCGTTTTGCCAACTTTTATTTATATAATTTTCATAACGAGGCTTCCCTAATGTAAGTTAATATGGCGGAGACGTGTTGATAATACTAAAGGTTATTGGCATCGATAAATAAACGGAAATCTCGAGAGGAAATTAAAAGAGAAACTATGGCAGCTCACACTTGTACTAAATGAGTTCTGATAAAGCAACTTGTGAGAAAACAGAAGGTTGCAGTTTCAATTTTTCTCATGCTAATCGTAATCTGCTGTGAAAATTGATTGGCTTCCTAATATATTTTATGAGAACCCATTTAATTACAGGTACAAGAAGAAAAATCAATTAAGTCGCATGATTCCATTCAGATTTAGACTATATTTGCCTCAATTATAAAAGGAATAAACCGCATAAGCGCAAGCGTGACTGTGTAGCAAGAAGCTTGCTTTCCAACCACATAGTTCCGGGTTCAGTCCCACCGCGTGACACATTGGTTTTCCACCACTATAGCCTCCGGTCGACCAAAGCTCGTGAGTGGACTTGGCAGAGAGAAACAAAGAAATCTGTCGCATATGTGTGTGTATGTTTGTGTGCGTGTATGTGTATGTGTGTGTGTGTGTGTGTGTGTGTGTGTGTGTGTGTGTGTGTGTCTTTGGAACTGTGTTTGGCGCCCTCCACCGCTTGAAAGCCGATGCCGGAGTGTTTACGTCCCAGTAATTTATCCGTTCGGTAAAAGAGACTGGTAGAATAAGTACCCGAATTTTAAAAAGAGTGCGGGGTTGATTTATTCGACAAAACCCTTCAACAGATTGCTTCAGCACGGCCGCAGTTAAATGACTGAAAAAATGAAAAGAAAGAATGAAAAAAAATAAAGCAGCTTGTTAACAAACTAGGTGACGAAAAGAGCTTAATGCCATATCTAAGCAGTTGTCAGCCTGAAACGGGCGCTGTGACGGTTAAAGGTTCATTTCTTCATAAGTTGTCAGTATTGTTCAGCTAATTATTTTCTGAAAGGATCTTGTTGATAATTATTCCTTCCCCGAATAATCACCTTTCGGAAGGAACATGTTTGCTGCGATTCTTTCCTTTATCAATTTCCTGTCCATAAGTTTTAATATTTTCCTTCTCTTAGTTCTTTCAGTCATTTCACTGTGGCCATGCTGGGGCACCGCCTTGAAGAGTTTTTAGTCGACAAAAAATCGATCGCACGACTGATGATGTTTTTAATCCAAGCACTTATTCTATCGGGTCTTTTGCCGAACCGCTAGATTACGAGGACTTAAAGACAGAAACACCGGTTGTCCAGCGGTGGTAGGGGACAAGCAGGGACAGAAAGACACGCACTCGCACACAAACAAAGACACACACGCACCCACGCGCGCGCGCACACAGAGACACACACAGACATATATTTATGTATTATAACAAAACAGACTTGATATAAAGCAACTCAACGATGATGCTTTCTAAAATTAACAGATGCTCGCAAGAGTTGAAAGTTCGATCTTAGTACAGGGAGGCTAGAGGTCGGTGACAATTATGGTGAATGTCAATATGTCAGACATTTTGTTGAAATGAAGGAGTCTCTCTACAGAGTCTCACGCTGTTGAAGATCTAACAGAAGAATTATAAGTAAATCATATTCTATCGAATTAACACATTGGTCAACGACGTTGAAGATATACAAAAAGGGCCGGTCACCGTTGGAACATGCTTAATCATAGATTTGGTAAACGAAAGCTAGCCAAGGGCTAAACAAGAAAACGATGACTTTTATTCTAGTGACGCAATTTATGCCATCTGCCTAATTAGAAATAGCAACAACATCCAATTCAATGCATTATTCAGCATCCACATTACCCTAGAGATCACGAATTGATTCTAATGAAGCAGGGATACTGTATAACTCGTTCCATCAGTTATCATAACATATGCACGCGCACACGCGCGTATAGATGCACACGCACACACGCACACGAACGCATGCACATATACATACACACACGTATATAGATACATATATATGTGTGAGTGTGTATGTGTGTGTGTATATATATATATATATATTCTTTTATTCTTTTACTTGTTTCAGACATTTGACTGCTGCCATGCTGGAGCACCGCCTTTAGTCGAACAAATCGAGCCCAGGACTTATTCTTGGTAAGCCTACTACTTATCCTATCGGCCTCTTATGCCGAACCGCTAAGTTACGGGGACGTCAACACAACAACATCTGTTATGAAGTGATGGTGGGGGGACAAACACAGACACATAAACACAAACACACGCATACATACATATATATGACTTGCTTCTTTCAGTTTCCGTCTACCAAATCCACTCACAAGGCTTTGGTCGGTTCGAGGCTATCGTAGAAGACACCTGCCCAAGGTGTCACGCAGTGGAACTGGACTCGGAACCATATGGCAGGTAAGCAAGCTGCTTACCACACAACCACTCCTGCGCCTATATGTATATATATATATATATATATATATATGTGTGTGTGTGTGTGTGTGTGTGTGTGTGTGTGTGGTATGCAAACAAACTTTGGAATCATTGAATGTGTGTGCAAATGTCACCAGTAGCATCCATCATTGAACTGTCTTGGTCCCGCTTCTGTTTATGATATATATATAAAAACACATTTCAAGCGTCATAAAAACAGCAAAGTGAAAATATTCGCCGATGATTCCAAGCCTCAAAAAATTCTCAATCGAGAAGACCGAGCTGAACTCCAGTCTGATCTGCCCGCTCTAAGCCAATGGGGAGACAAAACAAATTGCGACTAATTGAGGAAAATTTGAAGCGATGCATTTTGTAAAGAAGACTATGATAAAACATCAAAACATCAGGAGAATCACTCACAGCATCTAATAATATAAGAGACCTAGGAGTAACTGTTGACAATAATCACAACTGGAGTTTCCACATCAACAATAAGGTTGATATAGCTCTTAGAATGAGTTCCTGGATCTTTAGAACATTCCGGCCCCGAGAACAAGATCTCATATATTCCTCTTTTCTCCTCTTTTGTACGATCACACTTTGAATACTGCTGCCCCCTGTGATCTCGTCACACAAAACAAAACATTTCTAAAATTAAGTCACCCCAGAGTGCATTTATAACAATAATTAAGAGCATGACTGATCTCGATTAGTGGGACCGCCTTAAAATATTGAAACTCTATTCTCTCTAGCACTGGCGTGGGCGATATATCTTTTGTACGACGTGGAGAATATACCACCAGCATTGTCCAAACGACCTCAACATTAGTTTCAGAATTCATCCAAGGCTAGGATTACGGGCCATAGGTTCCCTTCCCAGTCCAGGATCACAACACATAAATATACTGCTACACAGTTTCTTTTCCTTAACAAGCCCTACCCTGTTTAACAAATCAGAGAAGAAAAGCATCCCATCACCTTTAAACGGAACCAGGACAAATTTCTTCAGGTGATACTAGATAATCTACCTCTATCTGGATACAACTCACTCAACAAGAACTCCCTACTCGAATGGGCTATGATAACACAAAACTTGACATAAAAAATATTTAGCCAATCCTATCCAATGGTGCTATTAAGTCAGACATGGCCTGGGCAAATGATTTGTCGAAACATATCTAAATTATCTAAGAAATTAAGTAAGTAAGTAATTTATATATATATATATATATATATATATATATATATATATATATATATATATATATATATATATATGGGTTCAGCAAAATTTAGATTCAAATGAATATGGTACTTAATTTAGATGCACCAGAATTTTGTATGGTGTTATCCATAAAAATCCGTGGGGTGATTATATTCAAAATAAGCAACAAGAATGACTCCGGTACTTTGGTACGATCGTTTCGTACTACATCATTTTATTAAATGTTGTAAGTATTACAACAGATTTAAGATGCTGAATACTCATCAGCCAATTATAGAGGTTTCCATTAATACAAAAATTTTCAAATCTATAATGTTGCCACTTGATTTGAAAATTTTTGTATTAATGGAAAACCTCTATAATTGGCTGATGAGTACTCAGCATCTTAAATCTGTTGTAGTACTTACAACATTTAATAAAATGATGTAGTACGAAACGATCGTACCAAATTACCGGAGTCATTCTTGTTGCTTCTTTTGAGTATATATTATATATATATATATATATATATATACATATATAAATTGGCATATGACCGGTCAGAAAGTTAACAAAATTACCACTGGTTTTACCTCTACTATTGAATTTAGCTATATAAGCGATTCATCAGACCTGCTGGCCGGAAGCACATAGCCCCTTCACTGATGGAGGTAATGATGACTTGGTCATTTTGGTGGTGAAAACCGTAAAAATCTCATCCTGAGAAAGAAAGAGTTACCTCTTGTTGAATGTTTCTAGCTGTGTCCAAAATGGGTCAGTTTGCGAACATTTTCTCGTTCTCTAATCCGCAAACGTACAAGATCACGTTTCCAAAATGAATTCGCTGTCATAGGGGCATCGGCCAAAAATTTTACTCTTTGAATTCGACAAGTTACCAGGATCATGTGTTTTTTTAGGAACGTTTACACTGTCTGCTTCCGTTGAGATACTGCCCGCGCTCTTCCAGCAGATTCTAGTTAATTCTGTTCCCTTATTTCTTTTGGCACCATACACAGCTGGCACCATACACAGCTGACACCATACACAGATTTCTCCATACACAGCTGGTTGAGACGTTGCGACTTTTGGGAATCCTAAAAATGGTTATTTAGCCTGATCTTAAAGGATCCCTCCGTCCAACCTTCATACTTTGTCCTTAAGCAGTACTTGCAGGAAACTAAGATATGCCAAAGCTGCACTGAATCCATGAACACAGGCCTCAAAAACATTTTATGACAAAATCATATTAATTTATATCTAAAAAAAGAAATTAAAGATAGTTCCAGCAGGGAATATCACACAAATATTTGGTTGATACAGTGGGTACCGGACTATATGATTAAATATGTCTTTTGTTATTTAAAGGATACAATGTGATACCTGAAAAATGAGGATGCTTCGTGTGTGTGTGAGCGTGCTTGTGTGTGCGTGTGTGTGGATGTGCGTGCGCGTGTGCGCGTGTGCATGTGTGTAGATTTCTCTCTGTACACTGCCGATTCGGTACGTCGTGTTTGGTCTATTTACGCCGCAAGATAACTCACCCATTCGATTAATAGATATCGATAAAAAAAGTATGGAACTGAAATAAGTTCTGGGTTCAATATGATCAACTAAAAGAAGACAAAAAAAGAAGAAGGAAAAATCCTTGAAGTGGTGACCCAGCATGGCAGCAGTTCAATGAATGGAGGCATTAAAAGATAAGACAGAATGCATGTGCCATATAGAATTTCTTTGAGCTTTGAAGAGGATTAGAAATTGATCTCAAGTCTTTTCCAACGATGAAAGGAAACCATATCTTTGAAATAGCTTATATATATATATATATATATATATATATATATATATATATATATATATATATATATATACAGGTATTTGTGTGTGTATGTGTTTGTGTGTGTGTGTGTGTGTCTGTGTATAAGTATATATATGTATACACAAACACAAACACATTTACACTGTAATATTTATATAATACTGTGTTATAGATCCATTTCAGCCGATTTCATCAATCGGTATTATTATCAACACGTTACTGCTATATAACAGCTTTGGGAAAAAAAGCCAATCATGGCATATACCACACACTCACACACACACACATATACATACACACACACATACACACGCACACTTACGAATATACTTTTTTTATATACAAGTCTTCTTAGGATCCGAAGTGGGTGTGTTGGCGTGCAGTGTACCCGCTACTTGCTAAAATATTATTGTACTGAGGAGATGACTTATTAAAGATTTCTTTGTGAGGTATGAATTTAATGATCTTTCCTAATAACATCACTGAGTTTTTATTAAAGTATACAGCAGGGGTTTGTATTAATCTTGTACGAATCAATATTATCTATAAAACCTTATGGACTGCCACATTTTGATTATACATTCGTCAAATAATTATTTCAGTCGAAATTTACTAGAGCTTCCGTTTACAGTTTCTAACACCAAAACTGCTGTATAACAGCCACAATTATTAGCAAAAAAAATATCTAAAACAATATTATGAATATATAGGACCAGATACTACAACAGCTTGGGTTTCAGGGGACCACAGCTCTTCAATATCCTTCCTAAATGCCCGAAAGACATGCATGGTGTGGTTGTGGGTTTCTTTAAAACTAAGCTCGATCTCTTCTTATCAGGGGTTCCAAATGAACCTCCCTCTCGGCAGGAAACACAGATGCGGGCAGCGGTGTCGAATTCCCTGTTGACCAAGTGCCACGTATCAGGGGGCGTATCACGTACTAGTGTAGCACAATCAACGGTGGTGCCCCAGTATGACCGCAGCTTTCGGTCTGAAAAATTTTTAAGGATATATATATATATATATATATACATAAATACTTAAAAATCAACATTTAAGAAATGGAATAATGATTAGTGCTAAAGGTCCTACATAAATGAATATGTTCGCTCAAACTGTAAGACTTTTCCATTTAAGCAAATATCTTTTGCCAAAGCCTCTGTTGACCAGTGCTTTGTCATGGAAATGTTATACACGGTCACTTTGTGAAAAATCACTTTGCAAGCATGTTCGTATATTATTTATCTTTCATGTTGCTGTTGTTTAAGTTACTAGACTGAGGCCATACTGGGGCACCAACATATAGAATTTTAGTCGAATGATTCGATGCTACTAATTATTTTTCTTAAGCCTGGTCCTTATTCTTCCTGTCTTATATACCGAACCGGTACGTCACAGGAATGTAAACACATCAGCACCGCTTGTCAAGCGATTGTGAAGACCAAAAATACACACAAAGACAACACTCTCACACACATATACACACACACACGCACACAATCACACACGGATGTGCATATTAGAAAGGCTTCTTTCGGTTTCCGTCAACCACATCCACTCAGAAGTGTTTGGTCAAGCCGAAGTTAGAGCAGAGGGCAGTTACCCAAGGTGTCACGATCCGGTGCAGAATCTGCAAACACGTGCTTGAGAAGCAAATGTTTTACACATAGCACGCTTGCGCCTATATAATTTCTAAATAAATAAGGATAAAATCGTTAATTTAAATAACGATCAAATCAAGTAGCAGCATGGAAAAATAAAACCTTATAGGTTATAATAATTATAAAAATCATAAATAAGGATATCCTCATGCTTGGAATAGGAGTCAAAACCTGACTCTATAGCCACATCAATTATTCAATGCAGCACAAACTGAAAGGTCATTTGTCTATTTGACCTCCCACCTTGTGCTGTGTTGAATACTATATGTGGCTTTAGAGTAAGGCTTTGACTGCTATATCAAACATGGTGGTATCTCTTATAATTTTCATAATATATACAGGCATACATACATACACACACACGCGCGCACACACACACACACACACACACACACACACACACACACACACACACACACAATATATATATGCTGAGAACTCCTTCGGTCATGACTGACCATGGGATTGCACCTAGAAAGTTACACTCCTGGGCACAAGTCCGGGCAAGGTTGTTTATGGAAGACCAACAGTCACCCATGCATACCGGCCTCCCCTCTCCACGCCACCAGTGTTATCCAAAGGAAAGGCAAGGGCCGATACAATTTGGTACCTGTGACGTCGCAACTCATTTCTACAGCTGAGTGAACTGGAGCAACGTGAAATAAAGTATCTTGCTCAAGAACACAACACGTAGCCCGGTCCGGGATTCGAACTCACAACCTCACGATCGTAAGCACGACGCTCTGAATACTGAACCATGCGTCTTCACACACACGCACGCACACACACACACACACACACACACACACATATATATATTCAAACATATAAGGGATGGCCATAATAGGACATCCGACTCACTAGAAAGAGCAGTTAAGCTCCAAACCACTAATAGTTGTCATTCTGAATGGAAAGAGAAATAAAAACGTTTACCCTCTCCTTCTGGACTATGCATAGTCAGAAAGGAGAGGGTAAACGTTTTTATTTCTCTTTCCATTTCAGAATACAAACTATTAGTGGTTTGGAGCTTAACTGCTCTTCTAGTGAGTCGGATGTCCTATTATGGCCATCCCTTACATGTTTGAATGTATATATATAGTCTATTGACTATTTTTACTTTCTCACTTGACCGCTGTAGCGGAAATTTTTTTCTAGAATTTTTTGCTACCCTATAATTTATTAATATATATATATATATTATATTATATATATTATATATATTATATATACATACATACTACAACAAATACATACAAACACACACACACATACAACTTACATACATACATTACATACCTACAATACATACATACACACACACACACGCACACACAGACACTCATACACGCACATACAAACATATAACGAATGTTTAACG
>NC_043003.1:57239596-57244596 GCF_006345805.1 Octopus sinensis | reverse complement strand
GGGCTTTTGAATATATTAGAAAACTTTTATTGAAGAGAAATGATAGAAGTTACGCTTCTTGATATACAAGTTCTAATAATGTTCAGGATAAATTCCTCGTTTATGATAAGTACTAGTCGACGACTCGGTCGCACGAATCGATAGTCCCTCCATCCATTGCCGAAGATGTAACCGAACAAAATTGTGTTCCTCATACTTGTTACACAATGCAACGTTACTACGAAGCTGGGGCCAGCGAAAAAAGGATGCAAGAGGCGTTCTGTAGTATTTCATTGAACAACTGCAAAGCAAGGCCTTAGGCTCAATTCAGAAAGCTATGGAGACTGCCGGAGCCTCTAGTCAAGCCTTTAGGGGAGAGGGTTGCAGCTGGAAGGTCATATGTGAGGCAGCAGGATTCAGAACCTTGCAATAACTGCAGAAAGAGTCAGAAGTGGTTGTCAGAATTTCTACGACTATAGAAGTAGCAATTTCTGGACTGCTAATTCCCCTGATTGTAATTGTATGTGTAGGGCACGGCTGCAAAAGTCACCAACTGCTCTGTCTGAAACATCATGTCTGATCTTGTGGCTAAGATCAAGGAGATGTTCGAAGATCCTTCCAAGACACAAAGTGAGGAATGCACATGCCAGATTCGGGAGCCAGTGCGGTTTCAGGTCGTGGGGGAAGCTGGGGGTGGTTATTACGCGTAAATTGTGTATCTCAATCCCCCTCACTATCTATCTATCTATCTATCTATCTATCTATCTATCTATCTATCTATCTATCTATCTCTCTCTCTCTCTCTCTCTCTCTCTCTCTCTCACTCTCTCTCTCTCTCTCTCACTATATATATATATATACTATAATCGTCAACTAAACTAATAAACTAAGGTTGTGAATACCATCTACATTGCTTAAAATAGGAGCTAAAATGCGCCAATGATATTACATAGCACATGACACATGTTCTGATAGGGGTTGTAATCGCCCCGAACACCGAACCGAGAATTCCATAGACTGACCGGTCAGTTTCGGTTCTTTCCGCAGCCATCTTTAGTGAGACCTGCTCTTTCAGTTGATTCTGGCTATAACTCGCCTGTCAGAGGTTATATATTCACCATAAAAATCTATGGATGATTTAGGAGATCGGTAATGTGTCTACAAGAAATTAATAAAAACTGCTGTTTGCAATATTATACCGTAAAAGAAAATTATAGTCGTCAACTAAACTTGATTAAGGGTGTGAATAACATCTGCATTGCTAGAAATTGGAGGTAAAATGTTTCAATGCTGTTACAAAGCACATAACACATATTATGATTGGAGCTGCAATCGCCCCGAACACCGAACCGAGAATTCCTTAGACTGACCGGTATAACGTTGCACACAGCTGATTTTATTAACTTTTTGTATACACATTAGTGATTGGCTAACTCATCCATAGATTTTTATGGTGAATATATATCTTCTGATAAGCTAGCTAACCCAGAATGAACTGAATGAGCAGGCCTTACTGGTGATGGCTGCGGAAAGAACAGGTGTTCGGGGTGTTATGTGTTTTATAACAGCAGTGGAGCATTTTAGCTATTATTTCTAGCAATGTAGGTGCTATTCATACCCCTATTCAATTTTACTTGACGACAAAAATTTTCCTTTACAGTATAATGTTGCAAACAGCTGTTTTGATTAATTATATTTCTGTCTCTCTCCCTCTTTCTCTCTCAACATACATACATACATACATACATACGCACACACACACATACATATACACATACATATATATGGATGTATATATATATATATATATATATACGTGTGTGTGTGTGTGTGTGTGTGCGCACGCATCCCTGCTTGTATATTTATTTACAATATAGCAACACAATTGGCGGGATCGTCTCCAGTGGGGGGTCATCTGCAAAAGAAATTTGTATAAGTGAGGGTTTCAAAATATTTTAAAGTGGAAATTGGAAGACTTAAATAAGTTGAGTTTATCAAGCCAAGTATTGTACAAAAATATCGACGAAGGCATTTAATTCATTTCAATCTATAAGAGCACTTAGAATCCAACCGCCCCGAAAGATAAAAAAAAATTAAAAATAAAAATAAAAATAAACCAAAAAATGCTAAGTAAAAATTACGAGGCCTTGATAATCTTGGTTGTTCTAAGATTTTCAGCTCACTTTGTTGTATAGGAGAGAAACTAAAGACATATGGGGAATATAGTGTGTAATTTTACAGAATACTCGGTAGATTAAATTTGCCTACAGGCGCATAATTAAGTGGATGTGCAGCTGAAAGGGAACGTTATATGAAAAGAGCTGTAACCGAAATATACTTATACTCGCAATCATGTACGCATATATATACGTATATATATATATACACCATACACCATATATATATACATATATATATGCATAATATATATATATTACATATATAGTTAATACATATATATATATATATATATATATATATATATAAATATGCATATATATATTACATATATATTTATACATATATATTTATCATATATATATATATATATATATACATTATTTAAAAGTATATTACTCTATCCCTGGTAGTTGAGTACTTTTTTCCACCTTGTTTCACATTTATGTGTTTACTCCGGTATATATATGTACTCACACACACACACGATGTGCAATGGCCCAGTGGTTAGGGCAGCGGACTCGTGGTCTTAGGATCGCGGTTTCGATTCCCAGACCGTGCGTTGTGAGTGTTTATTGAGCGAAAACACCTAGAGCACCACGAGACTCAAGTGGGTTGGGGTGGGGCGAACCCTGCTGTACTCTTTCACCACAACTTTCTTTTACTTTTTCTTCCTGTTTCTGTTGTGCCTGGATTTCAAAGGGCCAGCCTTATCACAATCTGTGTTACTCTGAACCTCCTTGAGAACTACGTTAAGAGTATACGCGTCTGTGGAGTGCTCAGCCACTTGCACGTCAATTCCACCAGCAGGCTGTTCCGTTGATCGGATCAAATGGAACAGTCGTCGTCGCAACCGACGGAGAGCCACCAATTATATGCATATATATATATTATATATATATATATTTGTTGTTGGCACTCCATCGTATATATATATATATATATATATATATATATATATGCGTATGTATGTATATATATATATATATACGTATGTATGTATATATATATATAACATATGTATTTATATACATGCTTATAAATCAATACACATAGGCACATATAAGCCATGTAATTAGCCCCTTGTGGGTAATAAAGAAACACATATAAGCCATGTAGATACACACTTATATACTTACATACTTTTGTCTATGCAAGTGCATGTCAATGTGTGTATGTATGCATGTGTAGATAAACACACACACACACACACGTATGTATATACATAGAGATACATATTGTATAAATTCTATATATATGAATGTATATATGTATATATATATGGTGTGTGTGTGTGGTGTACGTGTGTATGTTTGGATGAGTGTGCATATCTGTTTGTAAGGTGTGTATGTGTATGTGAGTGTGTGTATGCATACGTGTGTCTACGTGTGCGTGTGTACTTGTCTTTCTGTATATGAATTTTATACAACCACATATATCTACGTTTCCAAGGTTAATAGAAATAAACGCCCTAATCTACCCACTTCTCCTCTCAGGCACATACGTATACTAGTATACATGTAAAGTCTAAATTATAACTCACATAAGCACACATATATACACACACCGTGACGTCATAAAGCTGATATTAAGGTTATCGTTAATAATGAAATGCTAACATGTGCAGAAAGATAGTTGCTGCGTGAAGATGGCGCTGCCTCTGTATCTCACAGTTTGAACGTACGTTTTAATATGTATTTATATGCCTGGATTTAATTAAGTGTGTAATGAATAGTTGTGTGTGTGTGTGTGTGTGTGTGTGTGTGTTTGCGTGCATATGTGTAGATATGTATGTGTATATGTGAAGAGTTTTAAAGAAATTTACGAGAGATTGAAGTGATGGTGGTGATGATGTTGGTGGTGGTGGTGGTGATGATGGTGGTGGTGATGATGGTAGCGGTAGCGATGGTGACGGTGTAATGTTCTCTGGGCACGAGATTTAAATTAAACGGCGATCGTCATCACCACCATCTTGATCATGATCATCACCATCGCCGCAATTACTTTCACTCTATACAACCTAATAAAACAATATCATCATCATCATCGTCGTCATCATCGTCGTCATCATCATCATCATCATCATCATCATCATCATCATCATCATCATCATCATTATCATCATTACCATTCATTATCACCGACGTCGTCATCGTCCTCCTCGTCGCGTCGTCATCATCATCATCCTCATCATCTGCATTGAGAACAACAGCAGCAGCAACAATGTCATCTACAACCACCAACACCAAGGCCAAACTAAAAAAAATCAGCATGAACTTTATTGTCATAATCGCCGTGATCCTCAGCGGCATCATCATCATCATCATCATCATCATCATCATCGCGGTGGTCGTTGTCGTGGTCGTCGTTGTAGTCGCGGTCATCGTCGTAATTGTCGTCATCATCAACATATTTTAACGACAATAATATAACCTGCATGTCCGTCAAATAATCCCAATATTTATACTACATACACTGTTAAAATATGGTTAATGATTTCAAACATAACTGAAAAGGTCACATATTTTGGAAGAAATTACATACCATTTTAACTGGTTAACCAGTAACGATTTTATCTATGCCCGTAATAATATATAAATAAATCGACAAAGGTAGGATTGGAACCAAAGTATAAAACTGATGCTACAATATACAACTGGACATTTAAGCAGTCCATGAACCAATGCCGTCAAGGGAAACAATTTCAGGCAGGGAGTGTTTAATCGATAAAATAGTCAACGGTATTTCATTGGCATTTATGCTACTGACTTTTGAAGGAAGGTAAAATTTTGAATTGCAAGGCTTTTGAACTCAGAGTATATAATCCATAACTGAATTTCGTA
>NC_043003.1:57164596-57232096 GCF_006345805.1 Octopus sinensis | reverse complement strand
TAGATAGATAGATAGATAGATAGATAGATATATATATATATAGATAGATAGATAGATAGATAGATAGATAGATAGATAGATAGATAGATAGATAGATAGATAGATAGATAGATAGATAGATAGATAGGTAGGTAGATTGATCCAGAAAGAATTAAAGGAAACCTGAGAATAAACTGGAAATAAAGAATGCAACAGGGAAATGGTGTGAGGGAGACAAAATAGATACAGAAAAAGAAAGAGAGAGAGAGACGTAGTGTGATTAGCAAGTGAGAAAAATAGATAGATAGATAGATAGATAGATAGATAGATAGATAGATAGATAGATATGCGCATATATAGAATTACTAACGTCTTTCCCTTTTCACAATTTTGAATTAATTCCTTGTAGGATATTTGGAATATTAAAGTTCTGCAAATCTTTCACCACGTTTGTAAATTATCTTTTTATACTGCATTGGCCATGTGTATTATGAAGCGAGAGCAATGCACACTCAAATCATTTTATTCAGATACATTAATGAATTGTTTGCTAACTTTTCAGTTCCATACGAACAATAAAGAAACCTATTCGAAAATATGAAAATAAGATCATAATAACGAAAACCCTATACACAGTCATGTTATTAGTACAGAGTTAAAACAAAAAAAAAACATGTTTTCAAATAATATACCAACGAAAATCTACACACACAGACACACACACGTACACATTTAGTAGTTGGTGGTTTAACATCTCTGTGAAACGTATATAGGCTAAAATATTACTGAATGCTAGTGTATAATAATATTCAAGATATCAAAATGCAGCTCTTGGCGGTCCAAATCGGATATGCAATCTATGTGGGTGTCTTTTTAAAACATTGTCTGTTTTTAAAAGCCACATAGACGCCATGATGAATCTAAGATGTTGGTACGGGAGGTGGTTAGACTCTGCATAAGGAGTAGAAAACCACCATATATATATATATATATATATATATATAATTGTATAAGATGTGAAGGCAGAGAATCGTACAGCTATCACGCTGAAAAAGCCTCCTAACGGACTCGGCTAACAGTCCACTTAGTAATCCGAAACAAAGAAGTGTATTTTGGAGTATATATGTAACTTAAATCCAGAAGATCCAATCGATGAAATTATTTTATGAGTAGTATATAATACATCATGATTCGTGTTTTCTAATTGTGTGCGTAGAGAATATTTTTGTGTTTCTGTGCGTATACACATGCGCACATACATATGTACCTACACACAATTAGAAAAAGAATTATCATGAATAAAGTTACTAAGCATTCACTCTCTTTTCTTTCACGATTTTCACTTAAGATAAAATGTTTTTTCTTTTGTTTACGTCATGGCGATATAATGCCCTTAAGATACAACAATACTTAAAATATAAATCAATCTACGGAGAGCATTGTAAAAAACAAAAGGAACGAAACTGTATATAACAGATACAGGAAACAGATTTCTAAAGCAGCGTTTCTTTCATCTTTAATAATCCATTTAATATTCTCATAAGTAACGCTACTTTCTTCGACATGCTGACCGAATACATTTCTATTCCAGTTTTCTAATAAGCAAGTTCATATTCTACAGGCCTTTGGGGCATAGCGTTAAGTGAAAATTGCAAGAATTCTGGGAAAATAAATATGCAAATTTGGAAATGGATAAGTGTAAATATTGAAACGAAGTAGCCGAGCTAGGTTTGAAACTGGTAGACACTTTCATAGAGGTAGAGTTATTGATTTATTTTAGTAAAACGTTTAATATGAGAGAAAATTTACAAGCCTTCGAGATTTAAAATCAATCGGTTTTTATTGTTGTTTCAGTTTGAATGAATGATGGTAGGAAGTGTTCCTAACAGCTTTTGACTTGAAAGACCTATAGCAGACATGTAGTAGAGAGAGCATGTTACTGGTGGATCTTGAATGGCAACGAAAAGACTCTGACAAGCCGAGACGGTTGATTGATTGGCCGAATGATTAACCAAACAACCAATTTGTTAATTGGTTAAATAGTTGACCAGTTGACAAATATAAAATAAGAATATTAAGCGAATAGAAGCGATGCATATGTTTATTATTTGCATAATCACCCTCTAGAGGTACAATAAATCTATTGTTTGATCTACCTTTGTTGTAATGGCGATAAGCATGCTCTAGATACCACTACTGCACATAAAAAAAGGAAACTAAAATTGGGGAAAAGTGTAACAGTAGAAATTAAATAAGAAGCATAATGAAGTTTTAGAAATGGGCGGTAAATGTCTCAGTTTGTGAGCGACTTCTGTGTGAATAATTCACAGACATGTCAAAAAAAATATCTTCAGAAGTTCTATCTTTAGTTGCTAAAAAATTAACAGAGAATATGTGTATAGAGAACATATATACAATGTAGCAAACAGTGCTAAGCTCCTTTGATAAAATTAAGAAAAATGTTCTAAAAATGAAGAACATCCCGACTAGTCATTTTGGATTCAGCGTCTCAAGAATCAGTCAGAATTGTAAGACATAGATAAGGAATGAGTCGTCAAGTTCCAATGAAGAAGCTGTAATGCCTTTCAGATTGAAAGAAAAATATTGATGAAGAAGGATACACATTGCAGTAATTTTTAACGAAGATGGGACAGGGTTGTTTTGCAAACGAACGTCAAAACACATCTTTAAAGGCAAAGCAGCAAAATGGTTCCAGGATGCCAAAGATTGTATGATTCGCCTACTTTGAAGCAATGCTTCGGGACATCTAGCGCTACTGCTAGTATTTAAAACTTTTAAACAATTAATATCAACTAAAAGCTACTCCACAACACAACTTCCTGTTATATGGCCAGCTAATAAAAAGGGAATGGATCATTAGAGTGAAGGCGCATAGCTCAGTGGTTAGAGCGTCGAGCTTACGATCGTGAGGTTGCGAGTTGCGTGCTGTGTTCTTGAGCAAGACACTTTATTTCACGTTGCTCCAGTTAACTCAGCTGTAGTGTTAGCGACGTCACCGGTGCCAAGCTGTATCGGCCTTTGCTTTCCCTTGGATAACCTCCGTGGTGTGGAGAGGGGAGGCTGGTATGCATGGGCGACTGCTGGTCTTCCATAAAAACAACCCTAGGTTGTGCGTTCGCCGGTGAGGCGACTTTCCGCCCAGACTTGTACCCCGCAGGGGAACCTCTCAGGTGCACCCATGGTCATTCGTGACCGATGGAGTCGGGAGAACCATTAGAATAATGCTCTCAGATTGTTTCATTGGCTCACTTTGTGTTTACACCAAAATCCAAAGAATTAGTCTGGCTGAAAGCATTGAAAATGTTTCATATCAACTGACTAACGTGGATAAATGAAACAATACAAGACTACAAACACAACCATCTTCATCCAGCCTAGAAATCTGAAAGTCATAGCCTGTATTTACTTTAAATGAAATATGTTGTAATGGATTTTAGTTTCGGTTATATATACATCATAAATGCTATTCCAATTTTGATAGTGTTGTTGTATGGTCAGCAACAAGGAATTGTGTTGGGAGTAATGTCTATCAAAACTGTGGAGCCGGTAGAAACTGTTCAACAGGAGATTAAGCAATATGAACTGAAAAGAATTGAATTACTCGGGAAGAAATATCTAATGAGAGCTTCAAGCATATATGAACAATAGCGCTCTAAAGAGGAAGTTGAGGAGAGTGAGGATGCTTAACCGTTTTAGAAAGTTGAGGATAAATTTTTGGTTTAGCAATTAATGAATTACAAAGAGTTTTCTAGTAATTAGAGAAAGCTATGTGCACTTTCACCAGAAAAAGTATCCATCATGAGAAATTCAGTAACAAACATACGCACATACATACATAAATGTACACAAACACACACACACACACACACACACACACACACACACATACACACACATACAAACATACGTTTATATTTACATATATACGTATATATATATTTATATACACACACACATATATATACATATATATAGACGTTTATATGAAAGTATATATATATATTTGTATATGTGTGTGTGTGCGTGTGTGTGTATTCGTGTATGTATACATATGACATTCTTGGGTTATTACTGTTTTTAAATTAACTTTATGTCATTTACGTTCCAGAAAATAATAATGGCAAACCCTCAGCTTTCTCAGGAAATGAAGAAGCATACTGCAATTGTGGCTCATAGGCTGAACACAGCGGTTTAGAGGGAGCTCAATTTTTAAAAGTCTCCAGATCTGTCGACTACAATATTCGCAAGGAGATAGAAGCCTCAGGTGAAAAGGTATCACCAGTATTGAAAGGTATCACAATTATCCCAACACCTCAATACCATCAGAACACCTGAATTTATTCAATAATTTCAGCAGATCATTGTCTGAAATCCCAGAAAATCCATGAAGTCAATTGCAAAAGATCTCCGTGTGTCAGAAGGGACAATTAGAAAATGCTTTCCACGACGATATAAAAGACAAGTCTAATGTGATGAAGGGAGGTCAGTTCATGTCAGAAAAGACAAAAGGAAAATCATTTGATTAAATCTCTAAGATTATTAAACATGATTTTGTTTTCTTTGGATGAGAAAATCTTTGACCAAAGATAGGAGATTAACAGTAAGAATTACAGATAGTTAGGTTCGGACACTTTGAAGTTCCGACAGTCAGACACACAACATTTCCTGAAATTTTTATTGCTTTTGGAGTTTTCAGTAATGAAGGACCTATGATGCCTCCTCACTTATTTCCACAAGGCCTTAGAGCTAGTTCTGCTGTTTGCATTGAAATTTTGGAAGCAGTTGTCAAGCCCTGCATAGACAGAGTACATAATGGAAGACTGGTACGTGTTTCAGCACGGCTCTGCCGCATCACAGAATGCTCAATACAAGAATGGATGGGTGACAATTTTCATGACCATATAGTCCCTAACATTTGGCCTCTAAACTCACCAAATCTCAATCCGTTGCAATGCTATGTGTGGAGGGTTGTTGAAAGAGAGATCAATTAACATCGGCATAACGCCAAGAATACTCTGAAAAGCGCCGTGAACATAGTAATGTTCGATATGAATCAGGGCCACTAGATTCAGGCTTGCAGACGAATTAGGTCTCGCATAGAATCAGTTAGAGGTGGTGAAGGAAGCTACATTGAATAACATCATATTATAAATAAGATAATCCAGTTTATATGCACGTCTTTTTCAATAATAAAGTTGTTTTCTGTTATCATACGTTTTTCTAAAACAGCAATTCTATATAATATATATATATATATATATATATATATATATATATAGGCGCAGGAGTGGCTGTGTGGTAAGTAGCTTGCTAACCGACCAATGCCTTGTGAGCGGATTTGGTAGACGGAAACTGAAAGAAGCCTGTCGTATATATGTATTTATATATAAGTGTGTGTGTGTATATGTTTGTGTGTCTGTGTTTGTCCCCCTAGCATTGCTTGACAACCGATGCTGGTGTGTTTACGTCACCTCACTTAGCGGTTCGGCAAAAGAGACCGATAGAATAAGTACTGGGCTTACAAAGAATAAGTCCCGGGGTCGATTTGCTCGACTAAAGGCGATGCTCCAGTATGGCCGCAGTCAAATGACAGAAACAAGTAAAAGAGTAAAAGGGTATATATATATATATATATGTATATATATATATGTATATACATATATACACACATATATATAGATGTATCCATATATATGTATATACATATATATACACACACACACTCATATATATACATACATAAATATATATATATATACGAGTGAGAGGACAAACGAAAGAAAGAGGGACCACGCGTGTGCACACACACATATTTAAAGCTCACTCGACCTCTTTCACTAGAGCGCTATATATACTCGAACATTCGACAGTATAGGCCAGTCAGATGTTGCTACGAGTATTCGGGCAATCGAAGTAATTTTCTCCAGTACACTCACGGTTCGAAATGCTGATTATCGTTAGCACTTTGTTTAATCCTTGAGCAGCAATTTAAACTTAAAGATACCCTTTGCATAGTTTTGAATATGCAACATTCAGCCAGTCAGTCTGCGATAGATAAACTTTTGATAGGCATTGAATAGATTCTCGCCGGATAATTTTATCTACTTTTCGTATCAACAAACTACAGACATCGTTGTCAGTATGATTATTGAACAACTTCATGGTTAATTGTAAGTGATGCGTCTGTTAGTGTGTGTGTTGGTTTGTTTTTATACAGATGTATAAATGAACGTATGAATCTGCTTGTGTGTGTATGTAGGTATATTCGGTGTGTGTCTCTGTTTAACGCATTTGTACATTTATGATTGTGTTCTTGTCTGCATATAACATATTTGTGCGTGGTTACGTGTATTCATTTATGTACCGGAGCATCTCTTTGAATCGTCGTTAGGTCTGTAAATATACTTGTTAGTTTTATTGTGGTATGTGTATGAATATATGCATAGCAGTTGAACAAAATTCTGTTCAGTTTATATGTAATATTGCTTATGTGCAAGGCGGCAAGCTGGCAGAAACGTTAGCACGCCGGGCGAAATGCTTAGCGGTATTTCGTCTGCCGTTACGTTCTGAGTTCCGCCGAGCTCGACTTTGCCTTTCATCCTTTCGGGGTCGATAAATTAAGTACCAGTTAGGTACTGGGGTCGATGTAACCGACTTAATCCGTTTGTTTGTCCTTGTTTGCCCCTTCTGTGTTTAGCCCCTTGTGGATAGTACAAAAATAAGTATTTCGTCTGTCTTTACGTTCTGAGTTCAAAGTCCGCTGAAGTCGCCTTTGCATTTCATTGTTTCGGGGTCGATAAATTAAGTACCAGTTAGGTACTGGGGTCGATGTAACCGACTTAATCCGTTTGTTTGTCCTTGTTTGCCCCTTCTGTGTTTAGCCCCTTGTGGATAGTAAAAAAATAAGTATTTCGTCTGTCTTTACATTCTGAGTTCAAAGTCCGCTGAGGTCGACTTTGCATTTCATTGTTTCGGGGTTGATAAATTAAGTACCTGTTGCGTACTGGGATCTATGTAACCAACTGGCCCCTACCCCCAAATTTTGGGCCTTGTACCTTGAGTAGAAAAGAATAATACTTATGTTCACATATGCATGAATAAGTAAGTCGGTGGATACCTAGTTTATGTAAGTATATCTACGTCTATATGAATATATATGCAACATACCTACATACATACATGCAACACCCATCCATGCATACATACATGGTGGCTGCCCCCTCGTTATCGAGTATGGCCGTTGCGCGAAGCTTAATCAATGTTGTTATCACTAAGCAACAGCAGCCATAATCCGAAAAGAAGAAAATGTCAACATCATCGGTAACCACTGAACCGCAGGTTTTATGTCGGAGTTATTCCAGTTACCTGAGTTACCTTCTCCTAGAAGGATGCCCTAACAAAGGCTAGGAGTCCTTCACTCCCAATGGCTTAACCGTGCGATCGGGTATTCAGTCCGATTATTTCTATGTCTCCGCACATGATACAGCCTTAAGACATTTATTGGATGGCCATTGACTCTCGAGAGTTCCTCCGCCCTTTGACGGGTTTTGTTTTTCATCCCGCAAGGTGTCCAATAAACACCCTCCTCACCAAGCAAGCTTGGTGGGGTTGCCGGTTTAGTCGCCGACGACCCGACCATGTAACAGGTTGTACTGGGTTACATGTTACCAGTAGCACTCGAAAGTGACCTGACATAGCATACATACATACATACATACATGTCCCTTACATGCTGACGATATGTGCATCTCTGATCAAGATCAGGCGTAGTCGGGGAGCATCATAGTGGAATTCTCTGGGGTTTCAGTAATTCACCTCTCGAAATATAAGTGTTTGGTTCATCACCCTTAAACAACCCTTATTCAGGGACATTTTGACCGTGGTGATCTACTCGATCTGAAGAAAATTCTAACTGGACCACACTTGCAAGGTTTATCTTGATATAAAGTCACCACGTCACGCACGCATGGTTGTGAGGCAATGTGTTTGCTGTATCCTTATCATATGGATAGTTATGATGGGTATATTGGGCTGCGTATATATGTACCACAGTGTCATTTTGATGGCACGCGCTGCTCTCACTCAATAATAAGTTTGTATAATAGTTCTAAACCTGAGACAACCGCAACCTAAAGCAAAACAAAAACGATGGTATTACATATGCTTATGTGTTTAATGATACAATGATCCTCGCATTGTGTGGTAAGTAGCTTGTTTACCAACCACATGGTTCCGGGTTCAGTACCACTGCGTGGCACCTAAGTCAACTGTCTTCTACTATACCCTCGGGCCGACCAAAGCCTTGTGAGTGGATTTGGTAGACGGAAACTGAAAAGAAACCCGTCGTATATATGCATATGTATATATATATATATATATATATATATATGTATGTATATATATATATATATATATATATATATGTATGTATATATATATATATATATATATATATATATATATATATGTGTGTGTGTGTGTGTGTGTATATATATATGTGTGTGTGTGTGTGTGTGTTTGTGTGTGTGTGTGTGTGTATGTTTGTTTGTCTGTGGTTGTCCACCCAACATCGCTTGACAACCGATGCTGGTGTGTTTACGTCCCCGTAACTTAGCAGTTCGGCAAAAAGATATCGATAGAATAAGTACTAGGCTTACAAAGAATAAGTCCTGGGGTCGATTTGTTCGACTAAAGGCGGTGCTCCACCATGGCCACAGTCAAATAACTGAAACAAGTAAAAGAGTAAAAGAGTGTATCCAAGATTTTTCAGTGAAAAGGACTATGTTTTCTGTGTATCAACTTGTATGTAGTTGAGTAATCTATAGACAAGAGTATTGCAAATAAAGTTTGAGAAACGGACATAGTGTTGTGCTATACTTGGTGAGATTGTGTACTTGATGTATCAAGAGAGTACTTTCTTTAGGTTTCAGAACGTTTTACGTGTACCTACTTTTCACTCGTATGGTAGAAGTTATTTCAGATAGTACAAAAAAGCAGATATATAACCATTATGCAATGAACTAAGAATGAATGTATGGACGCACGTGCGTGTGTGTGTGATATTGAGTTTGTATACAGTTTGGTGCTATATACAAGAAACTTATATTTGTATATGTATGCGTAAAAACGTCCATATATGCATACATTCATACACACACACACTCATATGTATGTATACTTATGCATATGAACTTACGTACTTATATACTCATGGTTGTTTGACTAGAAATTACTGCTACTGCTGCTTATGGCTGTTTACAGAGAGCGAAATAAAGAGAGAAAGAGAGAGAGAGAGAGAGAGAGAGAGAGAGCGAGGAGAGAGAGAGAGAGAGAAAGAGAGTGATTAGCAATAGGATTAGTGAGGGGGAGTTACGTACTAATATAAATAGGTTATAAACCTGGGATACATGTTATTCTTGTTGCTTCAACCCTAGTTATCCTTCTTTTATTGAACATCCAACCATTTCCACCCCTTCTCAGACAGACATTGCAAGAATATCCTCTACTACATTTTCCAATATCTCCTTTTCCTGAGACAGTAGTCTATAATCTAAGACAGATTTGGCTGCTATTTCTAGCAAGATCTTTTTACAGCCTCCTACACTGATTCGATATCATTACTTAGTACAAATCTGAGGTATTAAAATGCATTCTTTGATCACAGGTGTTTCAGACATGACAAGCCTATCTTATTTTCGGCTTCTGTATCTAAGAGTACATGATGCGATGTTTCCTTCCTTCATACAAAGAAAAGGGTATGGTTTGAGGGAATTTTAGATATTATTTCTAGCTGGTCGAGTGCCCTCACAGATCTTTCCACCATTGCAACACGTGATTTAATGTATGGCTATGTTTATGCTGCTATGTTATATAATAAGTACTTTCTGGCCTCATAGTAGGTCTTCATAGTGCGATATCTATCTAGCTAGTTCTGATCAAGACCCGTCTTTAATAACGTTACACGTTAAGTTTAAGCGGAAGCTACAAAATATCGTTAAGCGCCATCTTAGATTCGATTTTTTTTTATTCTTTTATCTTCTCCTGGCTTTTATATCATGGATCAGATTGGAAGTTATTTCTTCCGTTCTTTAAGGAAAATTTTAGCTTCCTGCTTATCGGTGGCCTAACGCATGACTTGTCAACGGTAAAGAAATACTACCCCCCACCAACCTTCTCCAAACTCCTTATCTTTCTTCTTTCTATCTATCCATCACCTAAATCTTTCATAGCCATCTTTCACTTCTCTCGTTCATTGTTCTTCACCTCCTCTCTTTCGCCTTTGTGAATCTTTTTCGCATCTCTTTTCTTTTATTTGTCTCTCTATTTATGTTGCTTGTTTTCTTTCTCGCATTCTCTTGTTCTTTTTTTTTTCTTATTACTGTCTTCCACATCGTAATATTTTTCCTTGTTTTCCCTTCAATTTTCTCTCTTTCTCTCTGTATATTCACTTCACTCTCGCCAGCTCTCTATCAATATTTTTCTATCTCACTTTCTCCCTCATTGAGTTATCTTTTCCTCTTTATAGTTGATGCACACATTCCACTTTTACTGCTTTTCACTAACTTAGAATGTATCTCTCTATATCTCTTCCTCTCTGCTCTTTTAGCATCCCCACCTATATCTTTCTACCGCTTGACTACGTTCTTCTTCTTCTTCTTCTTCTTCTTCTTCTTCTTCTTCTTCTTCTTCTTCTTCTTCTTCTTCTTCTTCTTCTTCTTCTTCGTCGTCGTCGTCATCACTATCATCATCATTTTTGCACTTTTTCTTCTTCATTTCTTTTCTTTTCTTCTACCTCCACATCACCCTTCCTCCTTCTTTTCCTCGTCCTCTTCCTCTATATCCTCCTCTTCCTCCTCCTCCTCCACCTTCTATTTTACATTTATTTATCATCGTTTCCCGCTCTGCTTCTCCTTCACATATTTCTTCTTTCTATCAATTATCATTTCTCTCCACTTCCTATCGCCATCACTGTTATATGACATACTCCCCACTTTTTATTTCCCCTTCGCCATATCTCGTCTATATTCACAATAAACCATCATTTCTGCTACGAAGAATACGATTTGAGGCAATTTAATCTATCATTATGAATTGTGTATCCTTAAGTAAATGACTAAAAATAAAAACGAATAACGAATAGCACCCTTTCCTATTCACCAAATGATGGAAAGAGAAACAAAAAGAAAAAGAAAAGCAGGAGAAAATAAAACAATGAAGACTGCCGAGTGATGAAAATAAATTTGATCTCAACTTTTACGTGAATAACTATTTTTTGAATGTATCTTTCATATAGAATATAATTATTTTATTATGAGCGGACGATTTTAGGTCGGGAACTTTAACATTCCAACCGCTATTGTCTGGACGTATATTTGTGTGTGTGTGTGTGTGTGTGTGTGTGTGTGTGTGTGTGTGTGTGTGCGTGCGTGCGTGTGCGTGTGTGTCTGTGAGCACAGAGAAATGCACACTTATTCCTATAATTGCATTAAAACACCGAGAATCACTTGGTTGACGGCTTCCTCTACTCTGAACAGCGTCAATACCATCGTAAAAAATAGCTAATACAAAACAAGAAAAGAAACAGCTACAATAACAATAAGGACAATGTCTGTGTCATCAAAAACTGAAACCACATCGACAATTTTACAATATGGACACGTCCACCTGCTGCCAGACGGAGAGAGAAATCTTCTTTATAATAACAAATAGCAAAACGTATAAATTTATTCCTCGACACTATCTGGATCTTCTGTCCTTACTTCTTCAGCGTCTCTCCGGCAAAATTTTGACCAACTCTGTACCTCTTGCATAGGGGGTGACTCTCTAATGTTTCATCCAAGGATATGTGTTCTCCCAAATAAATCTTTTAATAGAAACAAAATAACTGTCGAGGTGTTTTCCATATTTAACGATGAGAAGAGAAAATAATAGTTGGAGTCCCCTAGCGAGAAGCAAGTACAAGTTAAATAAGAATGAGTCTGAAATGAAAAAGAATATTCTTTTACTTGTTTCAGTCATGTGACTGCGGCCATGTTGGACACCGCCTTAACATACACATTTATTATTTTTCAAGTTCTAATATTGTCCTGAAAAGCATTTAATTTTTGGTATACATTGTTTCATTCTTTTTAGAAAGCATCAGCATGATATAAGCCGAGGTATATAAGTTAAACATGTTTTTATGAAGCATCGATAAATAAAGGCAGAGAGAGCCAGTATCTTTTTATTTCTAAGTTTCATTTTCGTCGAAGTCAAATTAATCGTTTTATTTTTCGTGGTTGATAAAATGAATGCGATATTTCAACCTCCAAACAGTTTGTAGTTTGTAGAATTGTGCCAGTTATAGAAATCGTTGTTATTACTGCTTATATGAATGTACTTCAGCTACAGATTAAGTGCAGAGTGGGTCAAAAGCCAAGCACAAAATAATTTCAATACGCACCGGATTTTTTAAAATTGATTATAGTAAGTAAATCTATGATGAATACACGCATACTTTATAACATGATGAACAAAACGAATAATGATGATAATATCATAATAGGAATATAATGCCAAATGTTTTGGTGCGTGACTTTTGCGCCACCGTGTAGAATGCAACGTCACAAATGCCGGGTTAAAACAGACACGAGAATGTATCATGATTCTTTATTTGCACAAGAATCGTGCTTAGAGTAAGCACAATAGTATATTTCACTGCTGTCCATTTATAGCTTTTCCCTAAGGAAATTTAATGAAAGTTGCTCAATCTTATGTTCAGTTCTTCAAGCTCTATATACATGGTTCCTGAGCTATGAATAGCCCTTGGTGCTGTTGTTTAAACACAGGCAAACTCATTATTATTCCGGGATATTTTTCAGAAAATCTCTCTCTCGATTTATCTATCTGTGTGTTTGTGTGTGTGTGTGTGTGTGTTTGTGTGTGTGTGTGTGTGTGTGTTTGTTTGTGTGTGTGTGTGTGTGTAATACTTTTTTCTTTTTTCTACTAAAATTACTAGTCTTGAAATTATTTGAGGGTGGAAAAAGTCGATTACGTTGACCCCAGTGTTCAAATAGTACTTATTTTATCGCCCCCGAAAGAATAAAAGGCAGAGCTGACCTCGGGAGAATTTGAACTCAGAACATAAAGAAAGACAAAAAACAGACGAAATACCGCTGAGCATTTTGTCGGCGCTAACGACTTTGCCAGCCCGCAACCTTCATGCCAACAGTAAAAATGACAATGGTGGTGGAATAGCGAAATAAAAAAAAAAACGTTTTGTTGCTCCGGACTACACTATCCAATAGGCTTTATTTTTCATGATAGTAGGGTGTTGCTTGCAAAACATTTAGCCGCTATTTCTGGCATGTCGAATGACCACACCACACTCACACTGGATCTCTTGCTTGCTTGCAGTTTGCGTCATAAGTTAGCGCTTATTTTTTCCGATATCACATTATTTAGCAGCTTAAGGCATTAAATATCAAATCCACATTCACCTAACATAATACAAATAGTGTTTATTGGAACAGAAATAATGTTTATAACAGCAGAAATTGTTTATATTGGAATATAAGTACTATGTATGAGAGAAGAAAGAGTGAGGATATTGCTGAGGAAAATACCAAAGAAGGATCTGTAAACTAAATAAAAAAATACGTTAGGATTCCACAAAGTGAGCTGAAAAACCGATTATCTACATAATCACTACGTAAATTTCTCGCTGCAATATCCGGTCAATATATTTTACCTACTTGATAATCAAACTGGCCAAGTTTGGTCCCTCACACCAACCCTACCTTGTCATTATAAAAATAAACAATCACATCATCGAACAAAGGAAGCTACAATAGAATTCATGATTGAATCAAAACAGTTCTTTTTTTCTTTTATTCTTTTACTTGTTTCAGTCATTAGACGGCGGCCATGCAGGAACACCGCCTTTAGTCGAGCAAATCGATCCCGGGACTTATTCCTTGTAAGCCTAATACTTATTCTATCGATATCTTTTGCCGAACTGCTAAGTGACGAGGATGTAAACATACCAACATTGGTTGCCAATCAATACTTGGGTGGCAAACACACACACACACACACACACACACATACACAGGCACACACACACACACACACACACACACACACACACACACACACACAAACACACACACACACACGCACGCACACACACATATACGACGGGCTTCTTTCAGTTTTTGTCTACCAAATCCACTCACAGGGCTTTGGCAGCCCGAGGTTATATTAACAGACACTTGCCCAAGGTGCTATGCAGTGGCACTGAACCCGGAACCAAGTCGTTGGTAAACAAGCAATTTACCACACAGCCACTCCTGCGCGTATGTGAATAAATAAGCGATATATTTCACATAATAATCTGAATGCTAAAGAGTTAAAACCTCCAAAAAATACTCTCAAGGGAAATAACTCCAATTAAGTCCTTTCATTGTTATTTATGTGTTTTTGTTCTTTTTTGAGAGTGGATTTGTTTTGTTGGAATGTATATTGGAAAAAAGCACCCGATCAAACACGAAGAGATAGTCATGATTGGATATTCAATTAAGGTTACCTTGGGTTGAAACAACAAGACTGACATATTTCATCTTCATAATTTCATAATTAAGTATATAAACACGTAAGTGTATACATGCAAATATAAGTACAATTATATACATACAAATGGAATCAATGATGCCATGCGAGAGAGGGATATATATATATATATATATATAATATATATATATATATATGTATATATATATTCCTCTCCCATGACATCGGTTTTTCCATTTATCCATCTGTCTATCTGTCTGTCTATATGTAATATAAATATATATATATATATGTTTGTGTGTGTGTGGAGGGGGGTATGCATATATGCATGTATATGTGTGTGTGTGTGCATATGTATATATGTATGTATGTGTGTACATTTGTATATATGTATTCGGCATACTCATGTGTTTGTGTGTTTTATGCATGTGTGTGTTTGCATGCGTGTACCTCTGACTCCTTGTGTGTGCATATCTGAGTGAGTATTTGTGTATGTTTTTTTCTGCAACTATGTACTGTGTTTGTATGTATGGACGTTTATCTCCATATGTGTTCTTCTGTGAAGTGAAGTATGGTCATGTGTTTCAGTCTTCATTTATTAATGTTGGTGTATGTGTTCTTGTCTGTTCATATAATCTACGTACCTATCTCTGCATGTCTGTTTACTTTCATATGCATATGCTTATATACATGTGCATATATATATATATATACACCCCCACACACACATACATATATCTATCTATATAACAGCCTACTAACTATTATACTCTGCCTGTATAAACTGTGCGTATGAGGGTATGATATCTACTACGTATATTTCCTATTTTGTATTGAGTAAGTTTCATTTCTGAGGATGTACCTCTGTATTTGTCTGAGTTTTAGGTCCTTTGGGTGCTTGGATAAGATGCGGATGTCAAGTTGATCTAGGTTGCTTCCATGCTGGTCCTTGGCATTTTAGTAGAGTATGGAGGACTGTTTCCTTTGTCGTCATATCGTCTCAAATGTCCATTTAGTCATTCCACAATGCTCCTAGATGTCTCATCTATGTATGCTATGTTCATGTCCTTCTGTGCATCTTATGCTACATTTCTAGTTCTACTGTTAATGCCGGGGCTAATCCTACATACCATGCAGTTATCTTTTGTGTATATGGTATTCTCAAAGGGGTACGTCCTACATAGTTGTGATCTGACGGAGTTCCCTGGTTTTCAATAATCTTAATGTTGAGTTTGATCTTCTTCAGAGCTTTCCTAAATCTACAGGCTGGTTCTCCAAGGGGTGTGGCCTCTACAAACATTATTCCTTGATATTTGTCGGTTTTATACCACGTGTTCAGCCCCTATTTTGAGTGGGATAGGCTACATAACGAGAAGAAAACTCTAACTGGGCCCCACTTGCTAGGTCATGAGCTGTTTATCTTGATATGAGATCGTCATGTCGCGCACATATGGTTGTGATGCATGTGCCTAGTGTACCCTTATCAAACGAGTAGTCATGATGGGTATACTGGGCTTCGTATATTTTACCCCAATATCACTTTGATGACATGCACTGCTCTCCCACTCAATAATAAACGCATCTTTACGAGTGTTCATTTGAATATTCACTCATATGTGTGTGTATATATATATATTATATATATATATATTATATATACATGTATGTTTGTGCGTGTGTGTTTGTCTGTGTGTGTGTATGTATGTATATAATATATATATATATATATATTATATATATATATATACACATACATATATATAGAACATTCTTTCAGTTTCCATTCACCAAATTCACACACAAACTTTGATCGCCAGGGACTGTGGTAGGAGACACTTGCCCAACGTACGATATAGTGGGACTGAACCTGAAATCATGTGGCATGAAAGCAAATTTCTAACCACACGACCACTCCTTAAAGATGTATGCGTATCTGTAATTGAAGTAAATGGACGCAAGGATCTAGATAGTAGCTTCGTAATCACAAGGTCTGGTGTCCGATCTTATCATATTACGTCTTGGGTAAATATCTACTGCCAAAGTCTCGGTATGTGACTGAAATTGAATTGTGAGAAACTGTGAGTGTAGTCTTGTCACATGCACTCTGAGTCACGCTGTATCTACTTCAGGCTTATGTGAGCGATAAAATTGTGTCGAACACTCAGTCATTGATAGTGGAATTTAAGGAATTGGTAGGTCAGTCGATTAAAACAAGGAGTTTCATTTTATTTAACAGTTTCATCGTCGAAACCAGTGGAGATCCACTTGATATTTTTGAAAATTTCTGTGTAACTGACTTAGACTTTTCTTGCGTAAAAACAAATTTTTCACTCAAATATGGCACAAACTAACGAGAGAACATTTACGTAAAAGCTCTTTAAAATCACAAGTTTCTCTCATAAAGAGAACGAATAAGTCATTTTGGGTAAATGAGATGGCCACGTCAGGAATATCCTTGACATGAAATATGCACGTTCAGGAATAATAAACTGGAACAAAACGTCAAAATATACTACTACTACTACTACTACTACTACTATTACTACTACTACTACTAGTACTACTACTACTACTACTGCAGCTGCAGTTGCTGATGTTGTTGTTGCTGCTGCTGCTGCTATTTGAAAGCAGGTAGACTTGAACGTGAAAGAAGAATTTCTCTTAAGCCAAAAACGATTATGTATAGCAATGACATCACGTTCCGGAACTCTTTAGATCAATAATTCATCATATTCTACAGGTATTTCCTTCACATATGTCTTCTTCAATTCCTCATCCACAATGAGTCCAAATCCATTGGCATCTGCATTAACCACCATGTCAAGACCTTCGTACTCAGATCGAGGGACCTGTCACATTCTCTTCTTTATTTAAGTCATTCCTGCAGGTGTCGTGTTTTGTGTACATATTTCTATTATTATTATTATTTCTATTATTATTATTATTATTATTATTATTATTATTATTATTATTATTATTATTATTATTATTATTATTATTACTATTATTACTATTATTATTACTATTATTATTATTATTATTATTATTATTATTATTATTATTATTATTATTATATTATTATTATTTCTTTTTACCTCAGCATTGCATTCACTCCTGGAATCTTCCAGCCATAAATGGCTTGATGCCTGCAGTATACAGTATCATGCTATCTGTTCTTTTCAATTATCGAATTCTATTATTATTATTATTATTATTATTATTATTATTATTATTATTAAGGCGGGGAGCTGGCAGAATTGTTAGCACACTGGACGAAATGCTAAGCAGTAGTTCGCCCGTCGCTACGTCGTGAGTACAAATTCCGCCGAGATCGACTTTGCCTTTCATCCTTTCGTAGTCGATTAAATAAGTACCAGTTACGCACTGGGGTCAATGTAATCAACTTAATCCCTTCTCCACTTCCCCCAAATATGAAGCCTTTCTAGTAGAAAGGTTTATTATCATTATTATTATTCTTAAGACGGTGAGCTGGCAAAATCGTTAGAACACCTGTTTCACGCTTTGAGTTCAAATGCCACCAAGGCCTACCCACAAATTAGAGGCCTTGTACCTTCAGTAGAAAGGATTATTATTATTATTAATGCAATGAGCTGGAAGAATCGTTGGCACGCCGGGTAAAATGCTTAGCGGCATTTCGTCCGTCTTGACGTTCTGAGTTCAAATTCCACTTAAATCGACTGTGCCTTTCTATTCTCTTTATCTACTATATACATATTATACGTATACAACCACCCCACACAACCACCAATACATATATAATTATATATATATATATATATTTATATATAGAGGGCATTATACATACATGCCAGGAGGCATTCTACATACACGCCGATACGCTAAGAGGGACAATCAGTCATTTCTACCAAAAATATTTTTGGTAGAAATGACTGATTGTCCTCTTAGCGTATGGCGTGTATGTAGAATCCTCCTGGCATGTATGTATAATGCCCTCTATATATAAATTAATATGTTCAATAAGAAATAATTATTTTCGAAATTTTTTCTCTTATGAGGTTTTTACGCTATCTACCTGACAATTTCTTGTTAAGTTTTTCCTTATTCGTAGTTGTCCTATTGCAAATTTTATATATTATATATATATATATATATATATATATATATGTATGTATGTATGTATGTATGTATGTATGTATGTATTTATATAGCAGATTGGTAAAATTCGTTTTAGCTTCAAGTATAATATTTGCGGAAAGAAAAGAAAACAAATATTATAATGATAAGAAGAACAAACCAAACACAGATACAATATCGCTGAAAAGCTTGTTGCTTTCGGTGGTTTGTTTGCCTTTAGCATTCCTACTAATATTATTGTTACTATAGCTGTTGTTGCAGTTGATGATATTGGTGATGGCAATAAGAATGCGGTGAGCTGAGAGAAACGTTAGCACGCCGGGCGAAATGCTTAGAGGTATTTCGTCTATCTTTATGTTCTGAGTTCACATTCCACCGAGGTCGACTTTGCCTTTAATCGTTTCGGGGTTGCTAAATTACCACTTAAGCACTGGGGTCGGTCTAAACGACTGGCCCCTCCTCTTAAATTTCAGGCATTGTGCATAGAGTAGAAAAGATTAAGAAGGCGGCGAGCTGGCAGAATCGTTAGCACGCCGGACGAAATGCTTAGCGTACTTCGTCTGCCGCTGCGTTCTGAGTTCAAATTCCGCCGAGGTCGACTTTGCCTTTCATCCTTTCGGGATCGATTAAATAAGTACCAGTTACGCACTGGGGTCGATATAATCGACTTAATCCGTTTGTCTGTCCTTGTTTATCCACTCTATGTTTAGCCCCTTGTGGGCAATAAAGAAACAAGCAACGTTAGCATGCCGGGCGAAATGCTTAGCGGTATTTCGTCTGTCTTTATGTTCTGAGTTCAAGTTCCGCCGAGGTCGACTTTGCCTTTCATCCGTTCGGGGTCGATTAAATAAGTACCAGTTAAGCACTGGGGTCGATATAATCGACATAATCCGTTTATCTGTCCTTGTTTGTCCCTTGAGGGTTAGTAAAGAAATAGATATTTCATCTGCTGCTACGTTCTGAGTTCAAATTCCACCGAAGTCGACTTTGCCTTTCATCCCTTCGGGGTCGATAAATTAAGTAACAATCAGGCACTGGGGTCGATGTAATCGACTTAATCCCTTTGTCTGTTCTTGTTTGTACCCTCTATGTTTAGCCCCTTGTGGGCAATAAAGAAACAAGCAACGTTAGCATGCCGGGCGAAATGCTTAGCGGTATTTCGTCTCTCTTTATGTTCTGAGTTCAAGTTCCGCCGAAGTCGACTTTGCCTTTCATAGTTCGGGGTTGATAAATTAAGTACCAGTTGTGCACTGGGGTCAATCTAATCCACTGACCCACTTCTCTAAAATATCAGGCCTTGTGCCTAGAACAGAAAAGGATATTGGTGATGGCAATAATGGCGAAAATTTCGCTAGAATCGCTGGTGATGCTGGTATTGGTAGTTGTTTGGAATATCGAGTCTGCTAGAAAAGGTGTCGGTGCTGGTTATGTTCTTGAGAGAAATGCTTCATCTTTATTTCCTATTCTGTCTTATTTTTCTCTTATATATATTAACATTTTTTTTCCCATTTATCCTTATGTTTTCTCCATATTTCTTGTCTTGCGAATTTGTTTCTATTTTGCTCACAATGATGACAATGATGATGATGATGATGATGATCGTCACTGTCGTCATGACGACGGCAACAACCACTTCCACCACCACCACCACCACCGTTGTCGTCGTTGTCGTCGTCATCATCGTCATTGTCATCATCGTCGTCGTCATCATCATCGTCGTCGTCATCATCATCGTTATCATGATCATCAACATCAGCAGCAGCAGTAGCAGTAGCAGCACTTGAACAACACCAGCAACAATGTCGTCGTCGTCGTCGTCATGTAAGTTTTTTTTTTACTGCCGACACTTCCACCCTCCTCGTCCTATCCTCCTCCTCCTCCTCTTTCCTCAACTCATAAGCTTCATTACCACCACCACCACCACCACCGTTGTCGTCGTTGTCATCGTCATCATCGTCATTGTCATCATCGTCGTCGTCATCATCATCGTTTCATGATCATCAACATCAGCAGCAGCAGTAGCAGTAGCAGCACTTGAAACAACACCAGCAACAATGTCGTCGTCGTCGTCGTCATGTAAGTTTTTTTTTTACTGCCGACACTTCCACCCTCCTCGTCCTATCCTCCTCCTCCTCCTCTTCATCCTCAACTCATAAGCTTCATTACCACCACCACCACCACCACCACCACCACCACCACCACAACCACAACCATCATCATCATCATCTTCATAATTCATCATCATCATCATCATCATCATCATCATCATCATCATCATCTTCATCAGCATCACCATTTTCATTAAAACCATAACTGCTTCATTTTTCTCCCTTCTCACTCGCTCCTCTCCTTTCATACAAACACTACTTACCATTCTACCTCCTCTAACTCTTCAATCACTTTATCTTCAACTGGTATTTTCATTTGCTAAACACATTAGCCTTTAAGCAATCCGTTCCCACGTGACTACTCGGTTTCTTTATCGTTTATAGTTATGAATCTGTTGAAAACATGATTGATTCGTGTGCTCGAAATGTGTCTGAGGAATTAAGAAAACGAATTCTTTCTAAAACACTTTATGTATCCCGTGTTGTGTGTTACTTTTTCAGTGTCATGTAGTGATATATACAAACAAACTAATCACAAAAATATCAGGATATTTTCATCTTCACGTATATGGATGTATATTTATGAATATATTTATGTTTACATGTTTCTGTATATGCATATATTAATAATATTTGCATGTATGTGAATATGTACGTATAAATGCAAGAATATAAATGTACGTATACATATATATATATATATATATGTGTGTGTGTGTTTGTGTCTTTGTTGATAAGTGAGTATATATATATGTATATATATATATATATATATATATGTTCATATGTATACAAACATATCTATTATACACACATATTTGTGTGTATGCGTATATGTATACACACATATATGCACATATATGCGTGTCTATATATATTATATATGCATATATATGAATATATTGTATATATATATGTATATATATCCATGTATAGTATATATATATATATATATATATATATAATATATATATATGTATGTATCCATTTTTTATGTATGTAATATGTTTGTAAAATATGAAGTGATGGTATTATTGGTAGTGATGTTTTACATGTGTACATGCATATATATGTGCATGTCTCTGTGTATGCATGTTTACATGTGTCAATGTGCGCAGTATTTGCATTCATGCATACATGTACATAAATAATGTAATGTAAATACACACACATGCACGTGCATATAGACATACGCATGCACACTTATACGTCTGCAAATAATTTCCGTCATGGCTCCGGGTTGCATGGTTTAGGGAAACCCTCTTCAGCACAGCACAACGCCTTCTCACGTGTTGCAGTATATTGCCCTATTCTTCGCAAAATCTGTTTCTAGAGAAAACCCTTCGTCAGTTTTCCGCTTTCCCCGCGCCCTAATTTCGTCGTCCGTACGTTCTTTCTCTACGGATCGCTTAACACACTTTTCCCCATCCATCATCTTCCATTCACCTCACACATTCCGTCCCAATACATTCATTTTTTTTTGCTCATTACGTATGATTCCTCTTACCTAGTCCTTTTCTTTGTTTCTTTGTATTTTTTCACACAGGCACACTAATGACTCCCATCCAGTGGAACATCTTCGCCTTGTATAGTTCCACACAGCGTATTTAATATCCGTGTATCGTTAGTATGTATGACACACACGCGACCGGACACAAGCATACTAGGGTACGCGCATGCACTCCCCTATGTACGTATATTCGTACGTATGCATTCGTTTATGTACGTAATATCAGCATATATATTAGCATGCATACACACCCAAACACCCACCACATTGCACGCCCCATATATGACCGTACAGAACGTGGTACACATATGGCTTTACCAATCATGGTACTTATACACACACATACACACATACATACACACACACACACACACACACACACACACCACACACACACACACATATATATATATATATTATATATATTATATATATAATATATATATTAATATATATATAATATATATATATTAATAAAACAAAAACACAATAGAGGACAATAAAACATCGAGACAGATAAAAAGACGGACAGAAATACAACAATTAGAGGACAAGAAAAAAGGACGGGTCATTTCTCGCCTTCTTTCGTCAAGTCAAGTTACCAGATTTACATATATATATACGGAGAACATGGTACATAATTACAAGTAACAAGTATATAACAACAGGTGTCTTTCGGCTGAGGACGAATGAAATTGAGCTGGCGTGTATAAAGCGAAAGCCTTAAGGCAGGAACCATGTTCTCCGTTTTTTGTCTTACTTGTCGTACACATTCGCTAGCTTTCTTACAACAAATCTAATGCTCTTAGCTTAGACGTTTTGGGGTTTAACCAGATCGAACAGTCTCATGTGTAACTGCTCGAAACTGTAAGGATATCTGATAACTTAACTGACGAAAGAAAGCTACGTCCTTTTTTTCCTCTCCCTCTAATTGTTATTTTTCCTGTCCGCCTTTGTATCGCCTAACCGTCCGGTTGTTTTATCGTCCTCTAGTACGTTTTTGTTCCATTATCTATCTACCTATCTATCTATCTATCTATCAATCTATCTATCTATCTATCTATCTATCTATCTATCTATCTATCTATCTATCTATCTATCTATCTATCTATCTATCTATCTATCTGTCTGTCTGTCTGTCTGTCTGTCTGTCTCTGTCTGTCTGTATATACATATAAATTAAAAGTAAGGATTTATCGCAAAACGATACCAGTTTACTCTCATTAGGCATTCAATGTATATATATATATATATATATATATATATATATATATTATGTATATACATATGTGTGTGTGTGTGTGTGTGTGTGTTTGCATATATAACGGCTGAACATGTATGGGTCTAACAAATAGCACATAATACCGCTCACATTTCTGGAAATTCCGAAATCGTGAATTATCGCTGCATTCATCCCTTCCGTGTCAGACCAGACTTTACTCGAAGGTGTGCAAAACCAACTACAAATTTCAAAATGACAATCTATGAAGAAGAAAGTAAAATATATATTGAACATCATTGTATAATTTATCAAAGAGAACATTTAATAATACGAAAGGGATCCCATATTCTTGATGCTTCGGCTTCGACTCAGATGTATATCTAGAGTAGCCAAAAAGAGGAAAATAGGTCCGGTCAATAATCAAGTCCAGCCTCTATAAACACACACATACACACACACACTCTCTCTCTCTCTCTCACACACGCACGCACACACACACATATATATACATATATTTATAAATATATGTATATATTAGTATGAGTATATTCATGTACAACAATACACACCCGTATGTACACACACTTATCAGGATTTTGGATTTTGTTTACCTGTAATCGTCCCTGGAGTTTGGTCTCCCTAAACAAAACCTTATTCACTACCTTTTTTACTACATACATGCACGCACACACACACATACCCATACACACATATATACACGGACTTACACATCCACACACAAATTGTATATTTTATCGAATTCAAAATTTAACAATACGAAAGCCAACATATTTCTTCAGTTCGTGTTTCGGCTCAGATGGATATCCTGTATATATTTGTATATCATTTGTAAGTAAAAGTTATAAGAAATATACCGCATCACCGGGACCCAAATAATAAAAACAGGAAAAAAAGTTTTATTTTAAAGTTTAGAAAGTTGTATGTATTTACTGTGAGTAACACAGACTGTATTTGTAAAGTGCGTGTTAGCTGGTCGTTTTCTCTTTATGCATAACCTAAGTTTTCTGTATTATTATCTAGACTTGTACCAACATAACCGAGTCCAACAATAATTATATGTTATGAGTTAGAATTTATAGCCATGTTGTTGAAACCGCATGTCACGTAAAAGTAGTCTGTATGTATTCCCTTCTTCATTTTTTCTCAAGTAATGTTCACATTTACGGTGCATCTGACCTCTATAACATCTATATAAGTTTTCTCTAGAACTTTTATGTTGGCATTTAGGCGAATTGTTTCTTCTCCGCAATGAGAGGTCACAATTCTGGCACTGTGGATATGTAATTATAATATCGAAAGAAAAATCGCCAAACAGATTCTTCTCAGCTAACCGACAGGAGACGAAGCATGTAGCGGTTGAATAACATCCATATGCTCAGTTGGCCACGCTCGGGAATAGAGCCAAAGTTTGTAATGACAGTCGCTCCTGGTAGGGTCCTACGGAGAAGGTGACTGAGGAATCTATCCTTATGACCATCTCAGTAATAGTGAGCGTATAAGAGTTTTGTGTCCTAAATTAACAACAGCATTTGCTTTTAGTGCATATATATATATATATACTAGCAGTATCGCCCGGCGTTGCTCGGGTTTGTAAGGGAAATAACTATAAAGCATTTTTAGAGTTATAGCCCAAAAATAGCAAAAAATGCATTAAAAATGGAAAAAAAATTATGGTAAATTTTTTTAAAAATCGTTGACTCATCGTAGACATTTTTAGAGAGTTACTTCCCATATATTAAAAAAATATGCATTAAAATGGAAAAAATTATGGTAAATTATTTTAAAATTTGTAGACTCATCGTAGACGCGTGCTAATACCCAGAAGGGCTCGATATGAATCACGTCTATAAGATACCCGGTTTTGGTTAAACTGCACCGCAAAATGTGGGAGTAGTTAGGAATCTAATTCGGAGTAGACAGACACACAACCATACTTTTATATATAAAGATATATATATATATATATATATATATATATATATATATATTATATATATATATATATATATAATATATATATTGCAAAATGGGAAAATAACGCAAAACATCGGGACAGTTAGGTGATACAAAAATGGAATAACAAAACATCCAGATAAACGATACAAAGAAAATAAATACGGGTCAGTTGGTGTTTTTTTCCTCAGTCGAGTACCAGATTATCTTCGCAATTTCGGCTGAATATACTGCTCCAGTAAAACTAAGCTAAGAGCACTAGATTCCTTGGTAGAAAGCAGCGAATATTATATATATATATATCCTATTCTTTCTTTTCCTTTACTTGTTTCAGTCATTTGACTGTAGCCATGCTGGAGCACCCGCCTTTATATATATATATGTATATATGTATATATGTATATATACATATATATATTACTATAATATATATATTATATATATATATATATATATATATATATATATATATATATATATACTTTAATTGTTCCACCTCTTTGCGTTGTTGTCTTTTCTGTTTTCTTGTTTGGATTAACGTTATATATATATTATATATATATATATATATATGTATGTATGTATATATATGCGTGCGTGTGTGTATGTATATATATATATATGTGTGTGTGTGTGTGTGTGTGTGTGTGTATGTGTTATTCCTATAAAAAGTGGTTGGCCCTTACAAGGAACATACGTCAATGCAGAAATCATATTATAGCAAAGGAGAAATGTTACAGCGTATACTTCAGGAATTGTTTCCATAGCATTGTCAAAGTATATTGGAATGTAGTAACTTAACGACATTTTGGGGAACAGTTTCGTCGCATTCGAAATATCATCAACAGAAATTTGACGTACGTTGATTTCAGACGCATTCTACGGATTTAATAACTTGACTTGCACTTTTGTTCATTATATATACTCTAGCTTTAACTTCGTATTATTACAACTTTCTTTAAGGTGGCGAGCTTGGCAGAATCTTTCGCGCGTCGCTACGCTCTAAGTTCAAATTCCACTGTGGTCGACTTTGCTTTTCATCCTTTCGGAATTTATAAATTAAGTACCAGTGAAACACGGGGTCGATGTAATCGAGTAGTCCCTTCCCCCAAATTTTCAGACCTTATGCCTTTAGTAGAAAGGATTATTACAACTTTATTAATTATTAGAATAAAATTGAATTAAGATATCTAACAAAGAAGTGAAGCATTCTATGGCTAATGGTAAACAATTACTAGTGGAATTTTACAAAAGTTTTGCGTAAACTCTATATAAAATATTGTAATGAGCCAGAATGCAATTAACTTGTGTTTTATTGACCCCGCAATGATGAAAGGCAATATTTAGATCAATGAGATTTGAACTCAGAGTCCAGAAAAATGTAGCTAAACACCGTAAATTATTTACTATGCTGAAGTATTGTTTCTGCCAACTCTCCGCCATTAATTTTACTATCGTTGATATTGCCAATCGGAAGAGATATAGAGTTTGGCATAAGTTACGCTTAATTTAAATGTTAAATGTTCCTAAAACTGTACAAGTTCAGATGACTACAAATGTCATTCATCATTTATAGTTTTATAAAAGAAATTTTAGTATAGTTTATTTTTTGTTATCAATATTTAAAAAGAAAAGTCTTTAATAATAGAAACGCACTTTATATTAATAGAAATTATTTTATGACAACAAAAGAATCAAGTTCTGCAATCGCACATGTTTATTACCGAAAACAAATGAACATTGAAACATTTAGACATTTATGCTAACATTCTGATAAAAACTCCATTATCAAGTCTTCAAATAATTCTTTATACATTGGTCGTAAGATTACGTTATAAATACATACATACATACATATATATATATATATATATATATATATATATACATACACACACTCATATATACGCACATCACTATCACCACAAACACATGCATACACATATATAAGCGAAGAGATAAAAGAAAGTAAGAGAGAGAGAGAGCAAGAATAAAAACCATGACTTATGACAAACAATATTCTAGGAATTACTGAACATCTTTCACACTAAAATAGAATAATGTCAAAGAAATGATGTACAGTGTTTGTTTAGTTAGCTTATACTGTCTAAATTTGTGTACAAAACCAATTGCCTGTTGAATTTGCTTCACTGAATTCTTTGTTCTACATCTTCATGGTTAATAATTTAAACTATGTTGTTTATATTCATTTTTTTTTCTTCCGGAATGTTCCTTTTATACATTTGTTTTTGTTTCACTTCTTCTTTTGTAACGTGTCAGTATTCATAATATATTACTGATTCCTCTTATCTTTATTATTATTATTATTATTATTATTATTATTATTATTACAATTATTATTATTATTGTTATTGTTATTTTTGTTGTTGTTGTTGTTGTCATTTCTATCTTCCTAATAATAATCGTCGACATGACAAGCAAAGCAAGGATTATTTCTTGACACATATTCTCTCACCAATTTGGCTCAAAAATGTCTCGCATTATGAGATCTAAGCTTAAAAATGTCAACTTGAGATTTTTGCTATTACTTGTTTTTATTTAAAAGATCTAGTAAAAAGAATACATATATGTCATTTCTCTAAACATTCCTGAATACTTACAACAGTTTGTATATCTTCTCTTGATTTATTTTCAACATAGCATTCATATAGCGCCTCTTTGATATGTTACCATAACGTATACTGTAACTGTTGGATCATTTTCCTTTGTCGCTGCTTTATCTTTGTTTTCATAACTAAATCTGTGCTTTCTAGGAAATGATGTATATAAAGACGTTTAAATAACAGGTCTAGCATTAGTGAATTTGTTACTATATTTTGATATGCATAAATCGGCTTGCCTGATTTGGCGAAACAGGGCCTCTTCAAGTTATAATGACCACTCATAGCATTGCGAGTCAAGGCGGGAGTCATATCCACAGTCTCTCATAACAAAAATTTAGGGACTTATTTACTCAAGTTCAACAATAAACGCTTACAAGAGGCGCCGGCCTGAATGTGTAGTTACAATACTCGCTTTGCAACCACATGGTTCCGTGTCCAGTCCTACTGCGCAACAACTTGGGCAGGTATCTTTTAATATAGTCCCTGGACGCATAAAGCTTTGTGAATAAATTTAGAAGACGGACACTGTATGGACGTTCGTCGAACACACACATACACACACATATATATATATGTATATATATATATATATATATATATATATATGTGTGTGTGTGTGTGTGTGTGTGTGTGTGTGTGTGTATTTCCGACGGTCCGAGGTTAAAGTTAGAGGTTGTGAATCCAACCAACTAAGGGATAATATCTATCCAATATACTACTGATAGAATACCCAATTATTAATACACAAGCCTTTTTTTTTTATTGCATTGCAATTACATTATCGAGTGTACTAAATGGGTTAGGGTAAAGAGTTATTTTACCATTAATTTATAGAGCAATAAGAAAATGGAGGGGGACAATAGGTGGTATTCATCAACTTTTAGACATTATATCAGGTCAATTTATTAATTTACTAAAAGGACAATTACAACAATGTACATACATGTATAACATATTATGCGTTACATATATAATATTAATTTCTGGTATCTTTATAATTTATATATGTAACGCATAATATGTAATACATGTATGTATATTGTTGTAATTGTCATTTTAGTAAATAAATAGATTGACCTAATATAATGTCTAAAAGTTGATGAATACCATCTATTAATCCCCTCCATTTTCTTATGCTTTATATATATATATGTGTGTGTGTGTGTGTGTATGTGTGTGTGTATGTATGCGCGTGTGCATGTGTGTATTAGTGTGTGTGTCTGTGTGTGTGTGTATGTATGTACGTACATATGTGTGTCTTTGTGCTTGTCTTTTATTCTTCTACACCGCTTGACAATCGGTGTTAGTTTGATCATGACCTCCGTAGCCTAGCTGTTCGGCAGCAAAATCCGAAACAAACAGAAATACGGATGACAATTCAGCATTTCTATGACTGAGACAAATAAATGAAGTAAAGATAAAATAAAATATGCAAGTAAAGATGGAGTCAAATAGGTTTCTTTAATACAAGGAGCCCTATACAAGTGAATAAAAATTAATTTCTGCAACGATTAGATGTGCATGTTAAGTAATACTGATCACCTGACCATCGGGTTCAGTTATATTATATAATAAAGTATAGCCATACTTGCAAGCGAGTTTGACTTGGTTGCAATCGATATGATATGCTTTCGCCGAATGTTTTAAATACCTATGTGGTCTAATGTAGACACCTCGGTCCTTCGGCCTTCCTTCGTATGATCCGATGGCACATTTGGGATGTGACAGCAATAGGGAGGAAAGGATGCATCAGTACTGAGCTGCTACCCAATTTCAGCCTAACAGACTGTATCAACAGGAAATAAACTGCCTTGCCTAAGAACAAAACGCATCCACCAGTGAAGCAACTGAACCCACAACTTTATGAGCATAACAGAGACCAGCGCATTAACTACTATACTATGCGTAGTATATAACATATGTGTGTTATAGCTACAATGCATAGTATATAAAATATGTATGTAATATTTCCTACCAAGCACTTCCATTTTATACACGCTACCGTTTTATAGCAAATATAAGAGGAATAGCACAAAGCATATACAAAACAACTGAACTCTTAGCGATATTTGCAGACCTTTACAACCTGGTAAAATTCATGTCGTTGTTGTTCAATTATTCCTGTTATATAATGTATTTACCATTGAGGACCATATTTATCGTATGTTGTATTATATTATAATGTATTTATACTTAAGGATTATACATGATTAGTGATATTCCATTGTAGACCCATGTCGTTTTACCATACTTTGGTTATTCTTGACCAGTTTCATTACCTTGAGTTATATTGCTTTTATAATTGGTATTGCTATCGTTTGATGCTTTTCTCTGTTCTAATGGATTGAGTGTTTTAATTGTACTACACATTTCTTTGTCTATTTTAAAACATCGTAATGAGACTTTCCAGAAAAGAGTTTAAAATAAATATATAAAGCAGAAGGAACATCTATCTGCGTTCAAAGATAAATTGTTATACTTAGCCATTTTATTCCTATATAAACATATTTCAATGAATACCATTTAAAATTATGTGAAGAACACGTATGAGATATGAATGCAATAGATAAATTAATACATGCATTTCACGGACGAAATATCTAGAAAGGAAAATCTAATAAGTTTATTAGCTGCAACAGCGACAACGTTTTATAGCTACACAGCATACAGCTGGTGAACCTTGGTATATTGTTTCAGATAATACATGAATGTACTGTGGACTAGAGCTTTCATAGTGGAATCATAATGGATAGAGAACACCGTCTGATTTGATGAGTTTTTGGCTATAGGTTATGTTCGAGTTTCACCTGATGCTGTTTTGCCTGTTTCCATATGAAAATTGTAGAAATATTTTAAAGTAGCCAAATCCTAAAAATGCAAGCCTTCTCCGTATAAATCTACCAACAGTGAAACCTTGTTGCTGTTTACATGAGCGTAAAGTAAAGTACCATTTACAAATATATTACCTTTCATCGAAGCCTCAGTATTCGCCATTATTGGCGTTATGAACAAAATTAGCAACATTTCAGTATTTGGTTTGTCATATAAATACTTAAAACAATGTTGTTCTTCTCAATAAGCATTTTCATCAAAGATACTTACTGATGATTTATTGTTTATTGACTTTCTTGTTAATAAACTCGTCGATTTGGTGGTACATATTCATAGGATATTTATCAAAAATTTCGGGAAAATTCACTCGAGTATAAATTCCTCTGGGTGTAGATTTTTGATTGTCTCCACTTCTGATTCCTTTTTAATAAAAATAATCAGATCACTAAATAGATTAACTGATTTGTGCCATACAAGTTTAAAGTGGTAGCAACCATTTTTCGGAAGATTCTAGTATTTTTGTCATGATGTCGTTCAATTCATGTTATATGTTTTAGGCAGTCAAGAACAAGTTGGAATTTCTTACCACATATTCCTCAAATACTTCAACAGCTTTCAATTATCGAGAATCAAAAGTTTTATATAGCCAAATATTTTTACAGGAAGAAGGAAAAAACGAACACATTAAAAGTAGAAAAGTCCAAATTATCGATAAAAAAACAAACAAATAAAAAACCAGAACTACCTCACAAAAAAAAAGAAAAAGAAAAGAGGGGAAATTAAGCAGCAAAAGATGAATTGGGGTGGCGTAAGAGGTTGTACACCTCAGACCAAATGTCATGTTCAACCGTGTCTGCCACGAAGAATATCTAGAAATTCCCCCCGAGGCGTTCATTTCTCAGACGGGCCGCTGTTATCCATATCTTGCAGGCGAAATCAGCTGTGCGGGGTCCGAGAATACCTGACGTCTTGATAGCAACCGCTACAAACAGTGACCGGTGAGGCTCCTGTACTTGTTGAACTTCCTCTCATCTAGAAAACGTTTGTTGCTTGGTTGATTCGTCCCCTATAATAATGCTTATCATTTCTATATTTTAACTTTGTTCTCATTTGGTTTGATTTATCTTATTTATGAAGTTTTTGTTTCACCTTCTTCCGAAATATAACAAAACCGAGCCGGCAGAAACGTTAGCACGCCGTGCGAAATGCTTAGCGGTATTTCGTCTGCGTTACGTTGTGAGTTCAAATTCCGCCGAGATCGACTTTGCCTTTCATCCTTTCGGGGTCGATAAATTAAGTACCAGTTACGCACTGGGGTCGATGTAATCGACTTAATACCTATGTCTGTCCCCTCTGTATTTAGCCCCTTGTGGGTAATAAAGAAATACGTATTTTTGTTTTTTTAATGTCACCTATTGCAGCCTCTGCTTTATATATTTCTAATATATTGAACCAAATCTTCCGGATATAGCCTTACTAGTTGGCAAATTTCCGTTGTTGCATTGTGAGGTTGGGGAATATATATTCGTCATTTTACCGAAGTAATTTTGTTTAATTTATAGTGCTAAGTTCTACTTCTCAACGTATGATACCTATTTACACTTATGAAAGCTGAGAAATTTTAAAACTAGATTCCTCCATCTGTTAAAGGCTTGCATCACATCATCGAAGCTCATAAATAGGAACATAGTTTATTTCACTCTGCCTAGTTTTGCCGTGTTATAATCTATGCTATGCTCCTAAAACTTTGGTACCTATTTATAGCAGGTAGAAATATAGAAAATGTTTATTATAAGTGAATTTACTCAGGAGACTGCTTCATAGCTTCACCATAGTCCACAATATAAAAATCTAAACGATTTCGGCATCATTGAACTTCATTTCAGTTTGCGAGAAATATTCGAAACTTTTATTAGGCGCAGGAGTGGCTGTGTAGTAAGAAACTTGCTTCTCCCGGCATGCGTTGGTCAGTTTTTTTTTTTGCACTGCTTGGTGTCACTAGGGGGTACACCAAAGTCGTGAATTATTGAACATTTAAAAAAAAAATTCAGCGGGGGTTCATTGCTTGTGTTTATTTATTTTGTCGAACAAGAAATCTCCTCTGAGTTCCGGGTAGATTGTCTGCTTGTAGTTGTGCGTAGAAGTCTCACTTAACGGTGAGAAGTGTGTTTTGGGGGCGTATACCTTCTCCTATTATTGAGAACATTATGCTAATTTTTTATCCATTTTTTAGTGAAATTGTTGTGTGATTGTTTTGTGCCCTGGGTTACCAAGTGGATTACCGAGTTGGCCAGGAGTACCAGAACAGCCAGAAGAATAGCTTGCTCTGTTTTTGAACTGTTTCTTGTCTTCTTTCTTCCTTCCTGCATTTTTTTTTAACTCATTGAACTTTTGTTCTGTGAACTTTTTTCCCCAAAATATGGGTAAAAAGATGAACAACACTACTTTGGAGTGGGAGATTGACCCACCCAAACAGTGGATGAAAGACTTGGAAGAGAGGACGGTAGTGCTAAAGATTTACTCAAAGTCGCTCGACACCATCGCCCTCTTTAAAAAGATAGAAATTGAAAAAGAGTTGGCAGAGTATTTGCTCAACTGTAAAATTTATCTCCAGGGAGTCAAATATGCAACGGTGTGGTTGCTATTTGACACCCCCGAGGAGGCTCGCAAATTTGTGAGCCATCCCTTAGAGGGCAAATAGATTTTGTTTCTTCCCACATATTGTGGAAAGAAGTTGACAAGAGTTTGGGTCTACTGGTTGCCATCTGGGATAGAACCCGAGTGGATAGAATACACTATCCGCCGGGGTCTGGGTGCAAGCGGATCTAAGCTGCTTAATGTTAGAATATTGCCGGCGGCTGATTGTGTTGGGTCAAAAGCTGTTTTGACCCTGTAGACCCAATTAGCTAAGAATCTGGTCTGTCCAGATTTTTTGAAAATGGCCGGTTGCAAGTACCCAGTGATACTTGAGGGACGCCTCCCCCAAGTGTCACCTCGGCCTGGAACCAGGCCACATTAAAAAAGAACTGTCCCCAGGACCAGAGTAGGGTCCTGGAACAGTTAGTCGAGGAAGAGTTCCATCCTGCTCCTTCGGAGGGAGGGATGGAGGTAGTCGAGGAAGTGGAAACTTCTCCGAAAAGAGGGGGTAAAAGGAAGAAGGCGTGCAACAATGGTTGCCCACCGTAGGACTCCAAAGTTGCGGGAGGGCGGTATGATCTTCTGGTTAAAGCAGAGGAATAACACCCTCTCGTATCAAAGATGAGAAAAAAGAAGAAAAAGAACGAGACAGTACGGCGGTTAGCAGTACTCTTCCGGCATGTCCTGAAATCTCATCGGTGGGAATTGTGCCACTGACGGAGGAAACTGTGACCCCTCCCAATATAATAAATGAGGAATTTGTGATTTTCTTTCTTGAGGGAAGGGCCGTAGAGAACTTTGTGAGGAATCTGGAAGGTCAGGAAGAGGAGGTCCCATCCTACACTGAAAGCCCGGATTGGCCTCCACAGGTCACTGCGGAGGTCATGGCGGAAAAGGATTTATGCAGGGTGATAGACTCCTTTACCAAAGACGAATACAATTTTTACTGATGGGGCCCCGACTTGGGACTGCAGGATTGTCTGCAGACAGCAAGAGACGTAGTCAGAAAGGTAGAGTAAAAGGTCTTAGTGCCTCAATTTGGAAGAACGATTGAATATATTTGCTGAACTTTTCTGAGATTTGATTGGTAAGAGACTCAGTGCCTCAATTTGTAACTCTTGTAAGAGGTTCAATACCTCATTTGTGTTTTTATAAACAGAACAATGTTATCGGGAAGTAACAATCGGCGGTCGTTGTTTGCTTTCCCCACCAACCATCTCTTTTTTTTTTCATTTCATTATCATTGTGTCTGTGTCCAGCCCGCAAGCTTCCATCTGTATTATGCCTTTATGTCAAATATAATGAAATAAAGAAGCTTGCTTCCCAGCCGCATGGTCCTGGATTTAGTCCCACTGCGTGGCACTTTTGGCAGGTGTCTTCTGCTATAGCCTCGGGCCGACCAAAGGTGAATTTGGTTGACGGAAACTGAAAGAAGCCCGTCGTATATACATATACATATATATATATATATATATATATATATATATATATATTCAATGTATGTATGGATGGATGTGTCTATCTGTATTTCTATCGTCAACGTCATTTGAAAACCAATGCTGGCATGCTTACGTCCTCGTAACCTGGCGGTTCGGTAAAAGCGACGGATAGAATAAATACTAGTCTTGGAGTCAATTTGTTCGACTAAATGCGATGCTTCAGCATGGCCGCAGTTAAATGATTGAAACAAGTAAAAGCGTAAAAGAATAAAACAATAAAATGAGACCTATTTTCCTTGCACCAAAATTCCAGGCGACTAGACTTAAATTGTAATTTTTTACGATCTAAATACTGCGCCGAGATGTATTTCTTACAGCTGAAAGCGTAGAAAAATTATGTGTTAAGTGCGTTTGCCTAGGAAACATCCTTATGTCTTCATGATAGAGGCCTTGTGTTATTTCGTTCTGGAGGCCACATTCCGTATCGACCACAAACGTTATTACTAAACCCGCTCCTCTGAAACATAAAGTGTTTTGATTTATTGTATGAGGAGTGATTCAATCGCTGTTGTCTTCTATCTTGATGTTGGAGAATGAACATTTCCCTATTTCATTAAGCGTTTCATAATCTCATTACAATGGCGGGGGATTTTCAAACTGGTTTTGTATGATGATGATGATGACAACGACGAAAATGATGATAATGATGATGATCGTGGTGACGACGACGACGACGACGACGAAGATGATGATTATGGTAATGGCGATGTTGGTGGTGGCTCTAAGAAAATGATGCTGATGAGAACGAGGGGAACGTCTTCATCAGCGTTGTTAGTGCCGAAACCAACAGAGATCTGCCGAGATAAAGTCAGCCTCGTTGATGATAAAATAGAAAAATTTTTCAATTAAGATGCGTACACACAAACTCACGGGCTATTTATCAGACTATCGGTAAATGTACTTGCTCGAGTTACAGTTGATTGATGTTGTTAACGATACGATAACAGATAAAGCGGCGAAACACATGTATTTCGTTGAACGTCTTGTTGAGCTACATTCTCGAAACTCTCACGATATGATTCCTGTCGAGGCTTCTATTGATCGTAGAATGTATTATTTCTCCCAGTTGGATCCGCAGTGAATACATCAAGGATTATTATCATTATCATAGTCATTATCATTATCATTGTAATTTTCATCATCATCATCATCATCATCATTATTATATTAATATAATAATAATAATAATAATAATAATAATAATAATAATAATAATAATATAATAATAATTATTATTATTATTATTATTATTATTATTGTCTTCATCATCATCATCACCATTATTATTATTGTCATTATTATTATTATTATTACTATTATTATTATTATTATTATTATTATTATTATTATTATTATTATTATTATTATTATTATTATTATTATTATCATCATCATCATCATCATCATCCTCATCCTCATCATTATCATTACTATTTAGATGGCGGCAGCTGGCAGAATCGTTAGGACGCCGGGCGAAATGCTTAGCGATATTTCGTTTTTTTTCACATTCTGAGTTCAAACTCCACCGAGGTCGACTTTGCCTAACATCCTTTCGGGGTCGATTCGATAAACTAAGTACTGGTGAAACAGTGGGGCCGACTAATCGACTATTCCCCTCTCCCAAATTTCAGGCCTTGTGCCCTTACTCGGGAGGATTGTTATCATTTTTAAGGCAGTGGGGAAGTAGGATCGTTAGAACGCAGGGCAGAAAGTTTAGCTGAATGTCTAATCTCTTTACTTTCTTAGTTCAAGTGCTTATGGAAATTAATTTTGTCTTTCAGTCTTTCGGCGTCGATAAAATAAGTTCCAGTCTAATACTGAAGTCGATGACATCAACCAGCCCTTTCACTCAAATTTTATATCCTTTCGGTCCCCAAGTCTTTTATTTTGCAGAACATCCAGCGGTGACGGGAAAGTTATCCTCAAACCAGGCATATTGTCCAAATGCTTGCAACAAACTGTACGCTAGATGGTCTTTAAGTATTAAGCCAGAGTAACAAATTAAATCCGCTAGACAAACGCAGGAGCAGATTATAACATGGACTTCATCAGAGCTCTAGTTAATTTATTCTCCTTCCCTAAGTTTATGTAGACTTGTACCAGCATGAGAAGTCTTTGAAGGTACTGAGTAACAGGATCGGACTTAACCTGCATAATATAGAAACGAAATTCTGAAATGAATATTATGTACCAACTAAATTGGAACACGCTGCGCGCTTAGAGATACGCATTAGCAGATGAAGTGAGAAAGTGGGGGAAAAGAGAGGAATAATATAATTCATTTATTGAACACAGTTGATATAAACACCGATTCTTCATACACATTGAGAGAGGTATGGTCACAGTCATAAACAGGGGGAGAGAGGGCATAAAAACAGAAAGTGTGAAAGATAGTGTGAAAGAGAAAGTAAGAGAAAGATTAAGAAAGGGTGAATGAGATAAACATTAAAACGTCTGATGTGACATAATTCAGCGCCAAATAAGCGGCGCTTATCAGCGGCTCCAAGATGGTGGTAACAAAATATTTCATAGCTGTCTATATGGAAGTTTAGGTTAGTTGTTTATGTCTTATCAAATGTCCATAATAGTGTTCTTACAAAAGAAAAAAAACAAAAACAAAAATTAGTTGTCCTATTTTATAAGTATGCGTTAAACTTCAACTGAGTAAAATATTAGGTTGTCCGGAAAGTTGGTGCCGATTTATAGTAGCTTACATTTAGACTTATTTTAGAACATGTTTGAGTCCAGAAAATAGGATTTAACTACACCTCCATTTAGAGCACAATTTAAGCTATCTTTTCGTGGAAGAAGGTTTATGTTCCTATCATCTGTATTAATTTTGTAACCCTTTAAAATAGAAGATAAGAAAGTTCACTTTCGGCACTTGATGTTTTGGGAACCAAACAAAAATTGCTGCAGCTCGGCTGGGATGTCTTACCCCACCCTCCATATTCACCAGATATTGCTCCTTGGGATTTCCACTTATTCAGGTCACTGCAGAATAGTCTTAATGGTAAAAATTTCAATTCTTTGGATGATGTAAAAAGATACCATGATGAATTCTTTGCCATGAAATCATCTCAATTCTTGGAAGAGGGTATTTTTAAGTTAAAGGAAAGATGGAGACGCATTGTGTCACAAAATGGTTCATATTTGGTTGATTAAAAACTCCATGACAAGTATTTATTGACCTTCTTCTTTCCTTTAAAAATCGGCACCCAATAGATACTTATTACAAATGGTATTTGTAGTGAACAACATCTGGGTGCAGGAGAATCTGAAAAGACGTCTCCAGGACAGAACTAAGAATTTGAAGTTATTTGAATTGTTCCCCGCTTCTTGCAGATAGCAGTATAGGTACTTACCAGCAGAATCTGTATACACAAGAAGGCAGAATGCCTGTTATCAGACATACGTATGTGAAGTTATTCACAAGTTTCACAATTTATCCACTCAATCCACTCGGGTGCTATGTCAATACTTAAGTCAGAGGGAGGAAAAGAGGGGTATTCCAGCATTCGGGTTGTACTTATGTCAGTTGAGTATACGGGTGCAAAGAGAAATGGCTTAAAAATGGAGCGCACCACTCAGTGAAAGAACCGAACCCATGCCCTAATCAATCACGAATCCAATACTTTACTTTCCTTCATAAACGTAAACGCATGCGATAATACATACATAGGAACGTACGTATGTATGTTCGTATATATGTGCATGTGTATATGTGTGTATGTATATATAAACACACATATAAAGGCGTATTTATTTTGACTGTTAGTACGATCATGCGTTCATATATGATGCACACACGATAGGATAACTGCAGAGGAAAAACTGCAAGCGCACGCCATTACGGCGGAAGTGATTTCAACATCATTAACTCAATGGATAGAAAGCAGCAACGTGAAGCCTTGATGTGCAGTGTGTTGGTACAGTAGATAGGGACCTTACATGACAACTGGGGCTGTTTTTATCGCCATCTTGTTTTCTTATCTTTATAACCCTGACACCGATAGATGAATGATGGCTTGACCTGCTATAACTTTGAATCTTATTGCACATCTCTTCCTGCTCCCCATTGCACTCCAGCTGCCTCTCCTTTACACAAACCTTTCTCCCTATCTCTCACTTTTTTTTTCTTTCTTCTTTCTTTCTTTCTTTCTTTCTTTCTTTCTTTCTTTCTTTCTTTCGCTCTTTCTTTCGCTCTTTCTTTCTTTCTTTCTTTCTTTCTTTCTTTCGCTCTTTCTTTCTTTCTTTCTTTCTTTCTTTCTTTCTTTCTTTCTTTCTTTCTTTCTTTCCTTCCTTTTCATACTCTCTCATTCAGTATATATCTCGTCCACTCGAAGCATTACACTTTTTAAATGACAGTTTCTTTCCCCTCATCGCACTTTCGCGCTCGCATTTTCTCTTTATCCCACCGTCTCTCTTTCTGTCTTCCTTTATCTATCTTTGTCTCCCTCATTCTCCCTGTTTGAGTGAACACGTCTCTCTCACACCCACTCTCTCTCTCTCTGTTATTAAATCTACTGCGTTGTTTTACTCTCTCTTCTCACATATCATTATTTTTCTTTCCTTCTATATTTTTCTGGCTTTCTTAATCTTACACACATTCACACACACACACGCACTTTATCTATCTATCTATCTATCTATCTATCTATCTATCTATCTATCTATCTATCTATCTATCTATCTATCTCTCTCTATCTATCTATCTATCTATCTATCTATCTATCTATCTATCTATCTATCTATCTATCTATCTATCTATCTATCTACCTATCTATCTATCTATCTATCTATCTATCTATCTATCTATCTATCTATCTATCTATCCTTCCGCCTCTCTCTCTCTCACTCATCCTCTTCTTCTTTCAAATTACTCTCTTGCTTTATTCTCACTTTCTATTCTCATGATCCTTGTATTTCCTACGCATTTCCTATTGAGGAAGTGCGAGGTTCTTTCGATAATCTTTTATCCCCACGGTCCCACACTGTATTTTTCTTTAATCAACTCCCTTTCACCTAAACAATACTACTTTTACCCTTTCATTCTCCCCTCACATCCCTCTACACTCTCACTTAATCCACATCTTCTCTGCTATGATCTTCATCTCTCAACGTCTTGTCATTTCTCTATCTAATCTTCAAATTTCTTTCACTCTTTTTTTTCCTTATTTATCTTTCTACAACGACTCCACATTTCTTATGCAATAATTCTACATATTTTACTCAAACGACAACTCTCTTACCAATTTATCATTTTTCTCCAACAATATATTACCTCCTCCTACTAACACTCATTGACATTCATTCATTTTACCTTAACTCCAGCTAACGCTCCATCACTTCTCTATTTTTCATTCCCCATAATAAATATGCATACGTCCATTCGTATATTCACACACATACATACACACACACACACACACACACACATATATATATATATATATATATATATATATATATATATAACGTATATAAATACATATATTCATAATGCACACTACATATACATATTCTATCTATCTATCTATCTTCTATCTATCTATCTATCTATCTATCTATATATATATATATATATATATATAATATATATATATATATATATTTATATATATACATAGCCACTATACATTCTTTATTTTCTCTCCTCGTTTCTTTCTATTTCCTTTCTGTGGAAGAGCGTAAGCTCGAAACGTTAAAGGCTTTTTCACTTCCCAAGCGTTATACTAATACATCTGTTTGTTGTCTACACCATCTGTCTTCGTCTTTTGTTTTTTTTGTGTGAATTCTCCCCCTATATATACATACATGCATACATACATACATGCATACATAATAACGATGATCCTTGGATGGAATTGATAAACTTTTAATGCATCACTTCGCGCGTTTCCACAAGTGACATGCCTCTTATGTATTCTTTTCTTCAGGTCGATATATCATAAATGGATGTAACTCAATCAACCTTCGCACTAGTGAAAAGAGATAAACATCCCTCTCTTACACATCCATTAATCCATTATCCATTAGTCCATCGTCGCTTGAAGAAATGAATTCATGAAAATGATCAATCCGATGGCCTCGGATATTATGGACTACACTGTAATCATCCAAGGAATACGGAATGTGATCCTAAGATACATCTTATTTGTAGAAACGCGCGTAGCAATGCATAAAATATTTACAAATTGTTATTATTACTATATTTATCCTACATTATATCGGTACAATTTGATGCAACACCCTAAACCTGTTCACTAGTCAGCATCATTAAACTGTAGCCGGCATAATAGAAAAGGAACTTTATTTGTATAGTCAAAACGTTTCCTGTAAACAAATTGAAAAGATACATATACATATATTTATTAACAATAATTCTAAACATAAAACCTATACGCCATCATCGAGTAATAGCTAAAGAAAATTGTCTAACGTTGGGGAACATAATCCCTAGACGGAATAAACACTTTTATTTCCATCGAGGGCTTATATACCTCAATATAAAACTATTTTCTTTAGCTAGTACACGGTGATCGCTTATAGGCTTAAAGCCTATAAGTATTGCTATTATTTACAGAATTTTAACTCGTCACCGCTTCGCCATTTAACGCAGAAAACACAGACATACACAGACAAACGCACGCACACACACATCACGTAACCAACACTTTGTGAGTGATGTTAATACATATAGACACATGTAGAATCCCTTTACATACATGTCCATATATTTAGATATCTGTATTTATTTATACTTACCCTTCTGGCTCTCTCGATCTATCTATCTATCTATCTATCTATCTATACATACATACATACATACATACATACATATATATATATATATGTGTGTATATATATATATATATATATATATATATATATATATATATATATATATATATATATATATATATATATATATATAAAGGCGGCGAGCTGGCAGAAACGTTAGCACGCGGGCGAAATGCGTAGCCGTATTTCGTCTGCCGTTACGTTCTAGGTTCAAATTCCGCCGAGGTCGGCTTTGCCTTTCATCCTTTCGGGGTCGATAAAGTAAGTACCAGTTACGCACTGGGGTCGATGTAATCGACTTAATCCGTTTGTCTGTCTTTGTTTGTCCTCTCTGTGTTTAGCCCCCTGTGGGTAGTAAAGAAATATATATATATATATAATTATCAATAATAATATAGGGTGAAATTAATTAATTTGGAATAATCATTAATTTCACCAAGTAGATTTCGGCATGTAAAGCCCCATTCAAGGAAGGTTTAAGTAATACTAAGTAATTAAGGGTTTAGCAACGATTTGCCTCACCACTCACCGAATTTAGAAATAGCAGTCAAAGAGTTATGGCTATTCTTTCTACTTAAAAGGGAGATCCCAGTAAAACCACAGCACTTAAAAGGCAAACAACGCAGGCAAAAGAGAAGGAAATGACGACAATCATTCTATATTAAGTCACCTACGGACGTACGTTTCGAAATTAAGTCATTGGAAAGCATAAAAATTAAATAAATATGTCTTACCCAACTATTTTTCTCTTCAGCGTAGGACTCTTCAATTATAAATAACTGCGTCTCAATCATTAATGATTGTGTATTAAATTTGGAGGCACTAGAAGACATCACCTCAACTCATGGTATCAGAGCGAGCGTAAGCCATTACCAGTACCACCAAATTCAAAGGGTTACCATGAGTTGAGGTGATGTCTTCTAGTGCCTCCAAATTTAATACACAATTATTAATGATTGAGACGCAATTATTTATAATTGAAGAGTCCTACGCTGAAGAGAAAAATAGTTGGGTAAGACATAATTATTTAATTTTTATGCTTTCCTATGACTTAATTTCGAAACGTACGTCCGTAGGTGACTTAATATAGAATGATTGTCGTCATTTCTTTCTCTTTTGCCTGCGTTGTTTGCCTTTTAAGTGCTGTGGTTTTACTGGGATCTCCCTTTTAAGTAGAAAGAATAGCCATAACTCTTTGACTGCTATTTCTAAATTCGGTGTGTGGTGAGGCAAATCGTTGCTAAACCCTTAATTACTTAATATATATATATATATATATATATGTATATATTTACACACACATACATATGTAAGTGTATATATATATATATATGTATGTATATATGTAGATATATACTTACATGTGTGCGCACGCACAGGTGTGTATGTGTGTGTGTGTGTGTGTGGGTGTAAATGGACTGAGAGAGAGAGTATTTCTTCTTTCGTTTGTAATCTATCTCAAAATGATTTGACCTTTGCATTCATTGTTAAACTGTCGTGAGCACTAGCAAATAATTTGTTTGGTTAGAAATGACAGTGAAATCTCCCTCAAATTTCAACATTTTCCCAGTAACGAATGAAAGGAGAAACAGAATAATATAGTTCTTGTGCCACAATGGCCGCATTAAAAGGTGACAGAGGCATATCAACAATGTCATTCAGCTGTTGTCCTACTTGATAAACATTGACTCAGGGATTATGGCATTAATGCCAACTACAATGGATATATATTAGAACGCTTGAAGAGCGGCGAGCTGGCAAAAGCGTTAGCACGCTGGGCGAAATGCTTAGTGGTATTTCGTCTGCGTTACGTCGTGAGTTCAAATTCCGCCGAGGTCGACTTTGCCGTTCATCCTTACGGGGTCGATAAATTAAGTACCTGTTACGCACTGGGATCGATGTAATCGACTTAATACCTATGTCGGTCCTTGTTTGTCCGCTCTGTGTTTAGCCCCTTGTGGGTAATAAAGAAATAGGTATTTCGTCTGCCACTACGTTCTGAGTTCAAATTCCGCCGAGGTCGACTTTGCCTTTCATCCTTTCGGGGTCGATAAATTAAGTACCAATGAGGCACTGGGGTCGATGTAATCGACTTAATCCCTTTGTCTTTCCTTGTTTGTCCCCTCTATGTTTAGCCCCTTTGTGGGTAGTAAAGAAATAGGTATTTCGCCTGTCTTTACGTTTTGAGTTCAAATTCTGCCGAGGTAGATTTTGCCTTTCATTCTTTCGGGGTTGATAAATTAAGCACCAGTTGCGTACTGGGGTCCACCTAATCGATTGACTCCCTCCCCAAAAATTTCAGGCCTTGTGCCTAGAGTAGAAAAGCATATTAAAATGTTTGAAAACACTTGGACCATGATGGAATGAGAACCAATGTGTGAAGTTATTAAGTGGTTCCTCGACCTGCTAGAAATATCAGCAAAATTTGCAACGAACCACACAGTAACTTCTTACAAATTATTCAGAATGAACAATGTATATCTGTATACACTATATATATATATATATATATATATATATATATATAGGCACTACACATTATTTATTTTCTGTCCTTGTTTCTTTGTGTTCCTTTCTGTGGAAGAGCGTAGGCTCGAAACGTTAAAGACTTTTTCACTTCCCGAGCGTTATACTAATACATCTGTTTGTTGTCTTCGTCTTTTATTATTTTTCTGAATGCTGCCTATATATATATATATATATATATATATATATATATATATATATATTATATATATAATATATTTGTATGTATGTATCTTTAATTTATTTCAGTTATTGGACTGTAGCCATGCTGGAGCAACGCCTAAATTGTTTAATCAACCAAATCGACCCCGGTTCTTATTATCTTTTTGTTAACATTCGATACATACCACATCATTTTCTTTTGCCAGTTCCACTAAGTTAAGGGGGTGGAAACAAACCATCACCAGTTGTCAAAAGATTTTGAACGAGGTAAAAACGAAGGTAAAAAGACACACACAGGCTTCCACATAGTTTTCGTCAACCAAATTTACTCAAAAGTCATTGATAATCATAGAGTTATAGTGGGTAACAACTCTGAATATAAACCCGAAATTCTGTTGTTGCAAAGCGAAATTCTTAACCACACACCCAAGCTTGCGTCTATATTTTATGAAAGGGAAAATAAGAAAAAGACGGAATAATCATTGCTAGATTAACTTTGATCACAGATCTGCACTGTCATGGCTAACCTCGGACAAAAAAAAACAAGAAAAGCAGCAACATTAACGATAATAACCTACTCACTATTTCCAATGTCTTTTTCTGTATCTCGCATATTCTGTTACTTTTTAGAAACGTCCCTTGAATTTGGTTTTATAAACTAACCAAGTTTTTCTAATAATCAAATGTCGTTATCGGACTATAACTACCGAGTGTCATTTCTTTTTATTGATCCCAGAATGCTTATCTTGACTGAGAAATCGTTTTGGCAATTCCTATCTAAGAATTAGGTATTTAATCTCGAAATATCTTTCCGTTGCTTTAAACGCAGGGCCCCCTTGAGCACTAAATTATTTCGGTACCTTTTTTTTTGTTTGTTATTTTTATAGACTATCTTTCAAATTTTTTTCTAAGATTTTTCTCCTTGCTTATTTTCATCTCTCAATCACTTTCTTCTATTCCTCTCTCTCTGTTTCTCTGTATGTCATGTTAAACTTACCGTCTCTAAGCTAGTCTTTCGTGATAATGTCCAGTTTTATGTATTTGTCAAAGTAAACGGGTATATCCTAAAGCACAGTGGTCTTAGATGTTTCGGCTATTTAGAATATTGGATAAGCATTTCTTCCTTGCTGGAAGTATCTGTGCTAAGCTGTCTAATACATGAATAAACAAAGAAAAAAAAAAGAAAAACAGAAATGGAAGAATAACGATATTTGTGCGGTCGCTTTATTGCTAGAGTTAACAGCCACATCTTCAAATTTACCCTAGTTTCTTAAAAATGGATGAACACAATGGACAAAGTAATCATGAATATGGGTAGATATCAGTTGTTCGCCGATGGGGATTCATTTGTTCAATGAAATTAATTACTTCCTCCTGAATTAACGAAGTGGCTGAGTATTTCTCTGACACCTATATCTTTAACGTGATTCTCAGCTAGATTTGGATTGAGGGTGTACGACGACTAGGCTATACCTTTTGAATTATAATTACAATCCCCCCCAGCGGGTTCATATCAAATATCCGTCTGCTGAATTACATTCAGAAAGTATGCGCCGATAATTGCTATAAAAAAGACTTTTATCCAACCTGATTTGCCGTGGGGTCGAACGCGGGGCCTCGTGGTTGCGAAGGGAAACTCTTAACCATTCGGCCGTACTGAATGCGCAGACTTGACTATATTCAGAAAGAAAAGTTCTGAAAACATTGAAAATTGTGAATCTGAAAAGAGATCGAACTTAATGGGTTCATTTCATAGAAACAAGAATTCTGATTTCGTATATCTGGAATAACCGATTGTGTGGGACACTTCTAGGCGTTCATTTTATTACTTGCGTGCTATGTCTTCTGGACCAGAGGCTAACCTGGAGTTACACAGACCAATAACAAATGTGTGTTTGTGTGTGTGTGTTTAGGTACGTGCATACGGTTTATATATACTTTTGGCCGCAAGTATGAGGTCACAGTTTCTATCGGCTTCTAAGACTAGGGATAGACTCATACATTATAACGGGAACTGAAGGGGCATAAACTATAAACTTTCTCGGAATGAATTCAACATATAATTTAACATTCCAGCCGTGTCACACAGCCCCACATTTATCCTGAAAGTGACGGGATTGGTATACAAGAGTCTTCTGCTATAGCTTCAGGCTGACCAGAACCTTGTGAGTAGATTTGGCTGATGGAAACTGAAAGAAGCCCGGCGTATATATATATATATACATACAGCGGTTGGGCAAAATAATGGATACATCTTAAAATTTCAAAAAAATTTATTTAAATTATGGGGTTGGACCGTCTTTGGAAGTAATTACAGCTTGAATTCTACGAGATATGGACTCGTACAAAGTTTGAATTATTTCGAAAGGTATTTTTCTTCATTCATCAGCTAAAACAATCTCCCGTTCTTGTAGTGATGGTGATGGAGGATATCGACTCTTCACTTGTTTTTCCAAATGGCACTCTAAATGTTCAATAATATTGAGATCTCGGGACTGAGGTGGCCAGATATGATGTCCAACTTCACTAGAATGTTCCTCGTGCCATTCAGTAACAACTTTAGCCGTGTGAATTGGTTCATTATCATCAGGAAGCATTGCGTCATTCCCCCACCCGAAAACAGTCCCGCAAACATAGGTTGAATGTGACCAGACAAAATGCTTAAACAGTCTTGACTATTAATTCTGCTATGAATTGAAACAAATGGGCCGGTGGATTTCCAAGATATGCCCCCCCCCCCAGATCATCACAGATTCTCCTCTATTCTTCCACTGCTCCAGGGACCAATTCTGTAGGTTTTTGCTCCACTCTAAACGCTTTGCAACGTTTGTTTTTGAAAGTAGTGGTTTTCTGATTGCAGCCCTCCAGTGAAATCTGGCTTTGTGCAGCTCCCGGCGAATAGTTTTTTGTGGAAACTGGGTTCTTGAGGTGGAGATTAAGCTCTGCGGTAAGTATGGGAGCTGTACTTTTCTGATACTTTCTAACAATTCACGTAAGAGTCCGACGGCACCTAACTGAAAAATTTTGTGTTTTTTTCTTCGAGAGTTTTGCTTCGACGAGGAGGGTTTTACCTCTTTCTCAAAGGCTGTCATTACTTGATACACCAAACATTTCGGCTGTTTTCGTTACGCTAGCGCCTACCATACGAGCACCAACAATTTTGTTTCTGTGAAAGACCGATTGCTATGTCATTTCAATGAATTTTAATTACCTTTTTCTGATGATATCTGAAAAGAAACAGCAATCTTCGCAAACCTTGTGAAGCAACAGTGATAATAAATAATCAAGACTTTCACGGTTTTACAGATATTTGAAAATTATGATGCTATGATGCTAGGTGTTTCCATTATTTTGTCCAACGCCTGTATATATATATATATATATATATATATATTATATATATATATATATATGAGAGTATTGTAGTTTGCTTGAAGCATTGTGTATTGTTTGTAAAGAATAAAAAGTTTTGAATGGTAGAACAATGCACTATAATATAAACAATGGGCTATATACCTGTTGTAATTTAGTCATCCATAAACTTTTTATTCTTTATGTATGTATATGTTTGTGTGTCTGTGTTTGTCCCCCACCACCATCGCTTGACAACCGATGATGGTATGTTTACTTCCCCGTAACTTACCGGTTCGGAAGAAAATATCGATAGAATAAGTAATAGGCTTACAAAGAATAAGTCCTGGTGGTCAATTCTTTCGACTAAAAGCAGTGCTTCAAACTGGCTGCAGTCAAATGGCTGAAAACAGTAAAAAACTAAAAGGATATATATATACATACATATATATATATACATACAGAAAGAGAGAGAGAGAGAGAGAGAGAGAGAGAGAGAGAGAGAGAGAGAGAGAGAGAGAGAGAGAGAGAAGGAGAGATGTAGAAATACATAGATGATACATACATACGTACCTACATACATATATACATATATACATACCGGCTGTCCATAGATATCCATTTTTTCTTTCATTTCCAAAGTGATGTTTATATCCGCAGGCCAGCTGACCTCTATGACGGTACATCCGACAGATGTAGCCTTGAATCTTTGTTGGAAACCAGCTACCTCCTCAGTGGAAGATTTATAATAATTAAGAAATACAAGACACACACACAAACATTCACACGCACACATATATGTCTATATATATATACATTCTTTTATATTTTCAGTCCAATGACTTTGGCTATGCTGGAGCACCGGCATTAGTGTGTGACGCTTATTTATTTATTTATATATAAATATATATACATACACACACTCACAGACACGCATATATATTCTCTTTACTCTTTTACTTGTTTCAGTCATTTGACTGCGGCCATGCTGGAGCACCGCCTTTAGTCGACCAAATCGATCCCATGACTTATTCTTTGTAAGCCCAGTACTTATTCTATCGTTCTCTTTTCCGAGCCGCTAAGTGACGGGGACGTAAACACACCAGTATCGGTTGTCAAGCAATGCTAGGGGGACAAACACAGACACACAAACACACATACACACACATATATATATATATACATATACATATATACGACAGGCTTCTTTCAGTTTCCGTCTACCAAATCCACTCACAAGGCATTGGTCGGCCCGGGGCTATAGCAGAAGACACTTGCTCAAGATACCACGCAGTGGGACTGAACCCGGAACCATGTGGTTGGTTAGCAAGCTAATTACCACACAGCCACTCCTGCGCCTATTCATGCTAATATAAATAATAATATATCTTTTATCTTGTTTCACTCATCGGACTGCGGCCATGTTGGGGCACAGTCTTGAGGAATTTTAGTCAAATCGACCAAGTACTTATTTTCTTTTGAAGCCTTGTGCTTATTCTATCGGTCTCTTTTGCCGAAACGCTATTTTACGCGAAGGGAAACACACCACAACCGGTTGTCAAGCGGTGGTGGGGGACAAACACAGACATAAAAAACATAAACATACACATACGCACACACACAAATTCACACACACACACAAAACAGAAGTGGTTTAAATTGGCTAGTGGCATGTATTTGTACAAGTTGAAGAAGTGTATATATGTACGTAAGTATATGTATATGTGTATGTGCGTGTGTGTGTGAGTGCGAGCGTATGTGTGATGCAAATAATGAAACAATGAAACAATAAAAAGGAAAAATAAATCTTAGTTACTTGAACTTCTGTTGACATTTCATTCAACAAGTTCATAGCTGGTCTTTCACTAAACAACAGGATTCACTCAGTTAATCTAGGCTATGATTAAAAAAAAAAAGAAAAAAAAAAACTAAAATGCACTCACCTGGAAAACTTGAATGCTATAATGTTCCAGTTGAACTGTTTACATTCATGGGGCTGAATGAAAAAAAATTCCATTAGCAAACGAAAGAATACAAAAGGAAAATTAGAAACAATATCAGATAATACGAAACCAAAGAGCCGATAGCCACGTTGTCGTTCGTTTTGCTAGAAATAACTACCAAATCAGGTACAATTTATACCGTACTATTGTTCAAATGGAGGGAAATTGAATATAGGTTTCGTGGTATTCTATTTCTGGAAATAAGATGTAATAACCATCTCTGGAATAATTATTTTATAATTAAGTTTTTAGGAGTTGATTCTGGTTTAAAAGAACTCAGCAGCCGTTTTAATGGCAAATGTAACACTTTACATATTTTTAGCTATATATAAGCGGAACAATGTTAGAGATATATTCAATAAAATACTGAATACTGCTTTATCAGCCGCGAGAGAACCTTTCACATAGAAGCTTGATGTTTACAGATCATAGCAAATAAGAATCGTCTTGCATGGGATTTCCGGCCCGCATAACAGATGATTCTCATCTGCTACGATGTATGTGTAGTTTTATGCACGATGTTCCTATACGAAAGGATCACTTGAGGCTAACAATGCAGTATTTGATGCGCTGACAAGGTATCAATGTTAAGTTGGTATGGGTGGAGTGAAGCAAAATGATTAAGTGGGGCAAAATCAGTAACTTTTGATTTCTCCTTTGAGAATAAATAGTGGTCAGCATAGCTGCTGTTAAAGTTGAGGGATTCAAACATAGTCAGGTGACAGGTAGAAGAAATTTTTTCTCAACTTTGACTCGATTTTAATTGATGTTCCTCATAAAATATCTGGATATGTTGTGATACTTAAGAATGAAGATTCTTTTCTCTGTTGCATTCTTAGGCAATTTCTCCCCAGCACTAATGTCCAATTAGCAACTTTTCAATTTTCAGAACAAAAACAAAAAAGGGCAAAAAAGTTTAAGGTGGGCAAAATAAGTAATGACTAATTTCTCTTGTTCAACTACATGGTACTAGTTGTGTTTGAGGGGAGATGTCTGAAGTTCGTGTGACGCGGGTGGACAGGATGAGGAATGAGGAGGAGCGAAAGCGAGCAAGAATGAGGGAAAAACTAACAACCAAAATGGATAGCCGAATGTTGGGGTGGTTTATCCACATGGAGAAGATGGATGAGGAGGATGATGAAGGCAGAAGTGGTAGGCAGTAGAACCAGAGGAAGACCTCGGCTTGTGTAGATGGATGGAGTGAGGAAAGCTTTGGTAGTTAGAGATGTTGGAGTGAGAGAGGCAAGAGAGTTTATAAATGAGAGGAAAGATTGGAGAGTATTTGTGGACGGATGAGAGTGTTTTGATGTTCCTCAAAGGAGTATGGAACCAGCATGATGCGGCGGAGGTTGCGTTCTATGCGTTGACCCGAATATATAACGGGGTCCACCTCTTTGAGATGGGAAAGAAAGGGAATGCCTGGTGTGTGTCTTGTGGCTACCGGCTCCTAAAAAATTGGGGAATAGGTCTGGGTATATATAAATTTGTCTTTTGTATACCCAATGAGAACGGGTACACTGTAACATTCATGTTATATAGTTTTTAATGCATTTGGAGAAAGCTATTTGCTTAGCTACTAACGTTTTCGCATGGTACTCAACATTTGCAAGCATCTATGACTTTCCTGATGCAGTAAATATTATTTATTATGCTCCGCTCCCCATGAAGATTGCCTTTTGTTACAAATACTGCTTTTCTCGCTAATAATTAATTTTTGATAAACGGGCATTTAATCTCAATGTGACTTAAAACTTAGAAAAGTCTCAGAGAAGATATGAAGTTAAGTTATATTGTAGTTATTTATATTAATGAGGATCGCTTACCACGCCTCTGAGCTACGGAATTATGAAGATAAAATCTTATGAAAACTGTAAACCTTTACTGGCATCAGGAGTACGATTGGCAGCTGTGACTTGATTCAGAGAAACACCAAAAGAAGGTTGTTTAAATATGTATATGAACATTATATACAATATGTTTTATAAATACATATTTTGGAATATATTCTATGGATGTAGATTGTATGGTAAATAACTTCACAGAAAGCAAAACAGAAGAATAGATGATTTGTTCTTTGTTTCCGCGCGATAAATGCCATTTGTGGCGGTATCAGTTTCCAATTTGTCATAAAAGTTAGGCTTACTTAGTCGAGCACATATGCTTATTACACTTACTTATTCGAGCACAATTCATGCATTCACATGTTGAATGAAAGTTATTACTTTAAAGTTAATACGGCGAGCTGACACAATTGCAATAGCGCTGGCTTTACGTTCTGAGTTGAAACATATTTGAGTGCAGCTTTGTATTTCCTCCTTTTGGGGTTGATGAAATAATTAGCAGTGGAGCACTGTGGTCGGTGAAATAGGTACCAATAGAACCCTGGAGTTGATGTAATCAACTTGCCCTCTCCACCCACGAAATTCCGGGCCATTTACCTATAGTAGAAATGATTGTTTTTAAAGTACGTTTAAGAATTAAAATGGAGCGTTTGCTGATGATGGTGTGTCTCTGTACAGAGTGACGTGTGAAGTTTATTTAAAAATTGGCGCTGACTGGGAATTTTTTAACGAAATTCGACACATAAACATAATCACAAGATGATGTGCGTTTTCCACATGCAAACTCACGCAAACACAAATGCAGTTGAATGTGCATGTGAATGTCCGTTTGAACAAATCCAAGCTGTATCGTTCGATAAGCTAACAACTCCTCGGCTCCACAGAGTCCATTACCCTGCATATGTGCGTTTACGTGACGGTACATATGCTTGTGTGTGTGTGTGTGTGTGTGTGTGAAAATCCTATACAATAAGGATTTCAAAGTTTGCCACAAGGGCGGCAAAACTTAGGGAGAGGATGAGTCAATTACATCGACCCGGGTGTTTCACTGGCACTTAATTTATCGACCCCGAAACAATCCCAGTGTTTCACTGATATTTACTTCATCAACCCTGAAAGGATGAAAGGCAAAGTTGACCGCGGCAGAATTTGAACTACAAACGAAGCGGCTGACGAAATACCGCTAAGCATTTCGTGCGGGGTGCTAACGATTCTGCCAGCCTACCGCCTTAAATTCCAGTGCAATAACATTTAGCTAACCATACACTTGTCTGTGGGAGTTTCGTCTCAAACTATAACAAAAAGTCTCCGAGTAAAGAATTGGTTGATATTTGTTTCGCATTTTATAAAACTCATCACTCAATCACAGAAATTAGAACGCGCAAATCTCCATATGAGAAGCATAAACTATTAATGATGATATGAAGTTAATTTACTAGATGGAAAGTTAACAATCGGGAATTTATTAAGCGACGCAAATGTACAGCGTTATTTAAATAAATTTGCATAAGGAAACCCCATAAAATGCAAGTTACTCATTTAATCTCACTATGAGTCTATAATCGTCGGTGAAGTCATCTAATGTGCATCTTTTAACGCTAAATCACCAAATCTGTTATTATTATGCATTCAATCACTAAGTGCGTGTATATTTAATAGTAAATTACTAAAAGCATGTTTAGTAAACATATTTTAACTGATTTCAATATTCATAGTTATATAAATAACAAAAAGTAGCGTTAGTATCTTCGTTTTACTCACACACACGTACGCACTCGCATACACGACTGGGTGGGTTTGTATACGCGTATTTCTGTACGCGCGTTTTTTTTCGTCAAGGATAGATAGGAGGAAGAAAGTGAGTGAGTGAGTGAGGTAAGAGAGAGAGAGAGAGAGAAGAGAGAGAGAGAGAGAGAGAGAAAGAAAGAGAGAGTGTGAGTGTGTGTTTACAGGAAAACATAAAACGCTGGCAGGTAGCGTTTGATTATTTGATTCTAATGATCCTACATTAATACTCAACCAAAAATTCTGTTTGAGAACATGGAAAGAGTGCTTCAGCCGAATGAACTATAATGTATTATCATTATTATCATTATCATCATCATTATTATCATTATTATCATTATCATCATCATCATCATCATCATCATCATCATTATTATTATTATTATTATTATCATTATTATTATTATTATTATTATTATTATTATTATTATTATTATTATTAGTTAGTAGTAGTAGTAGTAGTAGTCGTAGTAGTAGTCGTAGTAGTAGTAGTAGTAGTAGTAGTAGTAGTAGTAGTAGTCTGCGTGTTCTTTTATTTTTGTTTTTGTCGCATGGCAATATAACAAGATGTTTGCATACTAAGATCATTAGCTTCGCTTCTACAAACAAATATATTTCTTGTGTGTGTGTATGTGTGAGTGTGTGTGTGTGTGTGTTTTGAATAGTGGATCTTGAAGCACTTGAAGCTATAAATAATAGCACGTAAAATATGACGTTAACAAATATAATAATTATTTTTATGGAACCTCTTCTCCCCCATTTCAGCTCTGACCAACGTTATCTCTCCTCATAAAACCTTCCCAGCCATCTTATTCGCAGATTCTAGGCCTCTCCCTATATTGTTCACACAATCTTTTCAGTTTTTAAATGCCAGCCTGTAAGGTGAGTGAATTAGAGCTGCATTTCTTTGGCAGCAGTTCAAACGGTCATATCAGAGTCTGAATATTCATTGAAAGTAATTTAGCTGTCATTTCAAGCAAGCTGCTTGGTCAGGTATAGCATTTATGTGGTCTGCGGTTTTACAAAGGATGTCCATGCCAGCTGTAGATAAAGTGATAAAACTCTTTTTTTTCCGCAATAAATACTCTTTTACTTGTTTCAGTCATTTGACTGTGGTCATGCGGAAGCACCGCTTTTTAGTCGAGCAAATCGACACCAGGACTTATTCATTGTAAGCCTAGTATTTAATCTACCGGTCTCTTTCGCCGATCCGCTACGTTACGGGGACGTAAACACCAGCATCGGTTGTCAAGCGATGTTGGAGGGACAAACACAGACACACACACACATATATATATATATATACGTATATACGATGGGCTTCTTTCAGTTTCCGTTTACCAAATGCACTCACAAGGCTTCGGTCGGCCCGAGGCTACAGTAGAAGACACTTACCCAAGGTGCCACGCAGTGGGACTGAACCCGGAACCATGTGGTTGGTAAGCTACTTACCACACAGCCATGCGTATCTATTTTTTCTTTTTCGTTTGTTTTCATCTGTTTATGCATTCTTTTTTGTCATCGTTTTTTTCTTTTATTCAACTTCATCAATGTAAACAGTTCACTTGGAACATTTTAATATTCGAAAGTTTTCCAGGTTAATGATTTCTAATTCTCTTCGATCATAGCGTAAATTAACTTACGGGCTGCTGTTATTAGGTGAAAGACCAGCTGTGAAATTGTATTCAAGGAAATATAAATAATAATTCAAGTGACAGCTATTGTTATCACTTTATCTACGACTGGCATGGACATCCTTTGTAAAACCGCAGACCGCATAACATATTGCACATTGTAAATCGACCTACACTATTAAACTAAGCAAAAAAGAAAGAGAAAAAATTAATGTATTTGATTATTGTATGTTGTTTATTATTATTGTTTTAGTGTGTTACCGTGACAGAATATGGTTACTGGATCAGAAAGGAGGCCAACTCTATAAGAAAAGCCCACAAATTCACCTTGGGCTAGTGTCTTCTACTATAGCCTCGGGCCGACTAAAGCCTTGTGAGTGGAATTGGTAGACGGAAACTAAAAGAAGACCGTCGTATATATGTATACAGAAAACAGAAAAGACAGAAAACAGGCAGTTGTGAGCAATGGAGCCACCTCCAGGGAAACGCAAATAACAAGCGGTGTCCCACAGGGCACTGTCTTGGGGCCACTGATGTTCATAGTGGCCCTTTCAGACATGCCTTCAGTTGCTACGATGACCACCCTTGCTAGCTATGCAGATGACACAAAAGTCTCCCACGCAATACAAAACCCTGAAAATATTGCGCATCTGCAACATGAGCTGGACACAATATACAGGTGGGCTGAGGACAACAACATGCAGTTTAATGCAGGTAAGTTCCAGGCCCTGCGCTACTGGCACACAAAGGTAAATGACGTGAAGACTGGATACACTGGCCCAGGAAGAATTGCAATCCCTGAGTCAAAATCAGTGCGTGACCTGGGCATTGACATGAGCAATGATGCATCTTTCCAAATGCATATTGCTAATCTGGTGATAAAATGCAGACGGCTAGCTGGATGGATTCTCCGAACTTTCAGAACAAGAGAGAAGGAGACACTGATGGTCCTATGGAAAACATTTGTCCTCAGCCGCTTGGACTACTGCTCCCAACTTTGGTCACCACACAATATAAAACAAACAGCAGAACTCGAAGCAACTCAGAGAAGCTACACAAAGAAAATCGTCTCAATGCAAAATGTCAGCTACTGGGAAAGACTGAAGGTATTAAACCTCTTCTCCCTGGAGCGGAGGCGGGAGAGATATGCAGTGATATACATCTGGAAAATCCTGGAGGGTCTTGTCCCAAACTTTGGCATTCAAAGTTACTTCAACCGCAGAACGGGGCGCCGCTGCGTGGTGCCAAGGATTCAACATCACCATCAAAATACAGGTCCAGATACTGCAACAGCTTGGGTTTCAGAGGACCACAGCTCTTTAACATCCTCCCTAAATGCCTGAGAGACTTACATGGTGTGGATGTGGGTTCTTTAAAACTAAACTGGATCTCTTCTTGTTGGGAGTCCCAGATGAACCTACCTCACGACAGGAGACACGGATGTGGGAAGCAGCATCGAACTCCCTTGTTGATCAAGTGCCACGTATCAGAGGTGGATTCACAAACTAGTGTAGCTCATTCAGCGGTGGTGCCCCAGCATGGCCGCGGCCTTCGGGCTAAACATTTTTAAGGATTTAAGGATTTAAGGATATATATATATATGTATGTATATATATATATGTGTGTGTGTGTGTGAGTGTGTGTGTGTGTTGTTTGTGTGTCTGTGTTTGTCACCCCAACATCGCTTGACAACCAATGCTGGTGTGTTTGCGTCCCCGTAACCTAGCGGTTCGGCAAAAGAGACCGATAGAATAGAATAAGTACTAAGCTTACCAAGAATAAGTTCTGGGGTCGATTTTCTCGACTAAAGGCGTTGCTCCAGCATGGCCGTAGTCAAATGACTGAAACAAGTAAAAGGGTAAAGAAAGGATTATAATAACAATAACAATGATACATAAATACGGTAAAGCGACATAGCGTTCGAGCAAGAATAATATGTACCAGCAACTAGTCTCCACATTCCTGAAAGAAAGTCATTCGAAAAAAATGGGAGTAGATGAGAAATAACAAGTAGGTATCAGCCACTGAAGATGTAAAATGACGATCAAACATTATGTCAAGCAGTTAGCGGATGCTATCTGGTGCTCGGCTTGATGTTTATTAACACTAAGTCTATAAAGGAAAATATTTTTTCGTTTGCCGCAGTGAATACCTATTGGTTTCAGTTTCTCTATCTATCTATCTATCTATCTATCTATCTATCTATCTATCTATCTATCTATCTATCTATCTATCTATCTATCTGTCTGTCTGTCTGTCTATCTGCCTGTCTGTCTGTCTGCCTGTCTGTCTGTCTCTCTGCCTGTCTGTCTGTCTATCTATATGTTTGCCTGTGTGTGTGTGTGTGTCTGTCTGTCTGTCTATCTATCTATGTCTCTATCTGATGTGGTTGTCTGTGTTTGTGTGTGTGTATATATATATATATATATATATATAAATATAAAGGCGGCGAGCTGGCAGAAACGTTAGAACGCCGGGCGAAATGCGTAGCCGTATTTCAGCTGCCGTTACGTTCTGAGTTCAAATTCCGCCGAGGTCGACTTTGCCTCTCATCCTTTCGGGGTCGATAAATTAAGTACCAGTTACGAACTGGGGTCGATGTAATCGACTTTATCCGTTTGCCTGTTCTTGTATGTCCCCTCTGTGTTTAGCCCCTTGTGGGTAGTAAAGAAATATATATTATATATATATATATATATATATTATATATATATAATCAGTATATACATAGACGCACACACACCTGGGTAATGGGAGGTTGAAACGGTTTAAGAACTTGATGATTAAACCAATTACAAGCAAGCTACTTTAAAACTTGCTATCATTCTGGCATATCATTTCTCTTGATAAATTAGGCAATGAAATGTTGCAAGCAATTGTCAGTTAAATTTAATGTAGCTTATTTTGATTTTCATTTAACAAGAATAACATTCTTAGGACCAACGACTGCAAGAACTTTGTATATTGATACACTGAATAGCTTTTCAAAGGAGAAATTCAACATTGTTTTCCTCCTCTTTAATTTATAGGTATTGTTTTCTGTAACAGTAGCTTTCATTGTTTGAATACAAAGCATTTCTTCGTAAACATTATAATTGCAAGTCAAACTGGATCAACTTTCACCGATAGCCAGTTTAATTGAACAAAACAGAGAAGAGACGTCAATACATTAGGAACAGAGAATGAGTTGCGAACATGTGAAAAAATAGCGAAAATCGAAGTGTAAGAAAGCGAAAAGTTCGAGAAGTGAACTCTGCCAGTACATTCGAGTCTGTGTGGAGGGGACGGTAGCAAAGTCCAGCTATGTAACAGATTCTCATCAGAAAGTCTGCGCCGTCCAAAATTACTCTTATCTGATTCTCAAATAGATGTTATGAAGGTTTTCTATTTTTCCTTCTCTATTCTGCCATCTATCTCTTGTTTTGAGAAAGAGTTTTTTCTTCTGAAAATAGTCTCTAACACCATCTTAACACTGCTGTTCCATATAAAGCGACGATACTGCTATTTTTCAGCCCAGTAGGATACCACTTCAAGCTAGTTATGCAGTGCACTCTGCATTCGATATATATTGCAAGCGGGGAGAGAACTAACTACTATTGTAGCCCCGAGACTATCAGACCTTACGGTTTCGACCTTCTTATGATCATCCTTGCTGATGGATATTTGTCGGCTAGACATAACAGTAGTTCAATCCAGCTCACAATATAGAGAAAAATACGTGACAGGCAATCACTGATCTCGCAACAAACAACGACTAGCAACTCAAGAAAACAAAGATGGAAACAGTATTCAAACAGAAAAGTAGTGTTTAACGCTACCTAAACACACCTGTTCCCTAGGAATCGTTGATACCGCTATTTTATACCCCTTGAAGGCACCTGTGTGTCACTTATTTTTCTATGTATTGCGAGCTGGAGTAAACAACTGTTGTATCTAGCGGACGAGTATCTATCACCGATTATGACCATAACAAGGATGAAACCGTACGGTCTGATGGTCTCGGGGCTAAAATAGTAGGGATCTCTCTCTCTCTGCTTGTCATATATATTGAATGCAGAGTGCACTGCTTAATCAGCTGGAGGAGGTGTCCTCCTGGGGTTACAAATAGCAGTATCGTCGGTTCCTAGGGGACAACCCCGTTTAGGTGGTATGAAATACCACTCGCCAGAATTAATACTGCTTTCATGTCTTTTAGAGATTTTTTGAATAGCTGGTTTCCTTTTTCCTACTTTTAAGCGAAAATCAAGCTTTTTTGTTACCGTTACTGTAAGGCATTGGAAGCTCAGTAATTCCCTCTTTATTGCTGCAGCTTTTTTTTTTCACAGTTTACTCACTTTATTTTTAATTTGTAATTTTTATACCGTATTATGTACTTTTATGATCCATTGCACTTTTAAGAGAAAGTAAAATATATCATGTAAAAGTCATGCACCACACCAGAAGCATTTTCTTTTTAAAAAATTATTTAAAGCAAACGATTTAATACAGGATTAGTGTGGCTATGACCAAGAAAAATCTTTTCCTGTTAATTTCTAGACATAGTTTTATCGATCGATTTCTTTTGCATGTCTAAAAAAAAGACGTATAATTTACTTTTACTTCAATTTTTCTCCAGTGATGCCTATGTTTCTGTTACGTGATATACTGAAGTTAAATTTTACACAAGGAATGTACTTCATAAATTATAGGTATTATCATGGAAGACTCAGTATTACACATATATTAATGTTTTTGCTGACCGTGTTTGTTAGGTGGTCTTCGTATCAGAGGAATTACAGCAACTTAATTTAAGATTGTGCCTGTTAAACTACATGCTTAGAGGTCAGTATGAAGTTCATAGGTAAGTGTTAAGAATTAACATCTTGTAGCATGCTTTTCTTATTTTTGGATGACTTGCAATTAAAATGATCTTGCAACTTAATCTTTGCATGAGCTAGTTAGCGAGGCGTCATTATAGTGGAAGGATTCTGCTCTATCAAAAGATTTTCATTTGGGAATCAGTGATAGTCTCCCTACTCATGCTATAGAAGAGGTTCTTTAAAAATCATGTGAGATGCTATGATTCCATTGTAATATATGTGCATTTTTCATTGAGGTTCTTAAAGATTTTGTTCTCGGAGATTTTGAATGGCATGATAAAAGTTATCTCTCAGATTTTAACGTTATATTTAAGTACTAAATGTACGCGCTAAACACATTCCCTATGTGACTAAGTTGCGTCCATTTGTTCTTTTTGATAAAGCTAAGAAGTCATCTCTATACAGGCCTAACATATTGTTGGAAATTTCTTGGTAAGATGCATAATCTTTTGAAGTCAGATAGTTTTATGCTTTCATACAACTCTATATTGGTATGAATAGATGTAGTGGGCTGAGATCTGTTTCCGTGGCGAAATCGTTATAAAAAGTAACGTTTTACTAAAATGCATAAAAAGTCTCTTTATCATTATTATCTATGTTTTAGTTTTATGCAGGACCTACGATGTTGGATAACAGTTCCCTGTTATTAGCGATTAAGGTATAAGTTTCAGCAATCTCAAATGACGTGGATCGATAAACATACTTATTACTGATATTATTGAATCAATTGATAACAGAATTATTATCAATCCGTTGCAGATTGGTTACTTTTAAATGCTGTTCTTAAACTTGTTCAAAATTTTCTCTCAGGTTTAATTCAGTTAAGCTATAGCTAAGGTTAGGAGTAAAAATACGCCCGTTGTCCTCAATACTTGTGTACGACAGGTCTTTTGCTTTAGAGTTTAATTCATTTAAGAGCTTATTTCTTATGTATATTGTGTATTTCATTATAAATTCATTGGTTTATCGGAAAAATGACTTTTTGCTCAATTTTGACTTAATTTTGAAAATAAAAAAAAAAAAATTCAGGAATTCGACGTTAGCTAACTTGAAGGACCTATTTCATAATGTTCGACGGTCTTAAATATTGGGGATGCAGAGTCATGCTTTAATCTGATATTAAATCGATGTTTCATTTGGTCACAACAATGCAGCTTCTGAGCATGTACCAGTTCTTCAGTTTTCTACAGTAGTTTAATGATGAGCAGATTAATGGAAGGAGTCGAGTATATTTTTTTCAGCACTCTAAGTAGTATAAATGCATACTCAGCGTAGTGGTATAAATGCATGTAAATGCATACGAGGCGGGACTGAAAAGTTTGGGTAAAAGAATGTACAGGGGGATTAGTAAATTATTATTTTAGTCAACATTTTCACCTCTCTGATTTATACTTATTGCAGCGGTCTGTAACTTTTTCTAAGCCCTGTAAAAAAACTCGGAATGTTGGGTCTCCAACCAGGCCTTTGGCGACACCCTTAAAGCCAGGAACTTTACAGCACCCCCTCCTAATCTTCAATAAGAAATTTGCCCAGTGCTACACCAAAAACTCGTGAATGAAAATTACTTAATCAACTCATTGTTCACTATAGAAGTTTATAAATCATGGTAGGTTTGATCACTGTATACAGAATATATATAACGCGACGCAAATGCGCAGAGTTATGCGTATGGATAAAGTAAATCAAACCACAGACGTTGCTATTGGATATAATGTCGCTAGTGGGTACTAATAGTTTCTTGTTATAACTGTAAATCATCAGACGACACTGATGAATCAACCATATTTTTGAAATAGTAGCATAAATGACAAAATTCATATCGCTTTTTTTTTTTCACGATATCAATTCAGCTTCCAATGCCTTTGCTTTTACTGTATTTATTTATTTAGTTATTTAGTTATTCTATGCTTACGCTGATTCTGTAGTTCTGTAGAGTGTTGCAAATATTCATTCAATGCCGATTACATTCAATTAAGTTCTGTAATAATCCACGGCTAACATGGGCCTCTTATTATACAGTCTGTAACTAGCATTAATAGCTGTTTCTGCGATGATGCTTTTAGCCATAATCAATGCTATAACAAACATATTCTTCAAAGATAATCAAATATAATCAAATATGGCCGTCCTTAGATGTATGTGTGTGCGTAAGAGAAGTTATGATAGCGGTTGAAACAGTACTACCACAACAGCCGCAGCAACAAGTACTTCAACTAGCAAAAACAACAGCAATAATGATAAGAATAGTTGCAGCGGCAAATAGTAGTAGTAGTAGTAGTAGTAGTTGTTGTTGTTGATGCTGTAGTGATCGTAGCTGCAGCAGTAGTAGCATTAGTAGTAGTATTAGTATTAGTATTATTAGTGGTGGTGGTGGTGGTGTTGGTTCTAGCAGTAGAGCTAGTAGCAGTAGCAGCAGCAGCAGTAGTACTAGTACTGTGGTGGTGGTTGTGATGGTGGTGGTGGTTGTAGTAGTAGAGGTGGTAGCCATAGCAGTTGCAGTAGCAGCAGCATCAGTAGTAGTAGTAGTAGTAGTAGTAGTAGTAGTAGCGACATTATATCCAACAGCCACATCGCCAACAATATTTCAAGTGATATTAAATACAGGATAATCAACGATAATCAAAATAAAGCAGAACCTGACACATATTGTGGAATAAATATTTAACACACAAGAATTATACTTCCAGAATAGTGCAATTTCATTCCTCAGAGTTGCATGACATCAACCATGGAGGAGATATATAATGCTTAGATAAGGTATGGCTGGACAAAAGGCTATTCCTCAAATTCACATTTTTTTTTCTTTTTTGTCGGATTGTTTCTAATAGGTGGAACTACCATGTAAACGTATCTTAACGCAGGCCAAATATGTGGCTGTGTGGTAAGAAGTTTGCTTCTAAGCCACATGCTTCTGGTTTCAGTCCCACTGTGTGCAACGTTGGCCAGGTGTCTTCTACTGTGACCTCGAGTCAACCAAAGCCTTGTAAGTGGATTGGGAGACGGAATCTGAAAGAAGCTCGTCGTTTATACATACATGCATACATACATACATACATACATACATACATACATACATACATACACACACACACACACACACACACACACACACAATATATATATATATATATATATTATATATATATATATATAATATATATATAGTGGCTGCCCCCTCATTATCGAGTATGGCCATTGCACAAAGCTTAATCAATGTTGTTATCGTGCAATGCCTGTGCAAGAAGATTTTTTTTAAAGTGAGGAAAGGCTGTGCACTGTGTCAATCCCACTCACTAAGCAACAGCAGCCATAATCCGAAAAGAAGAACAAGTCAACATCATCGGTAACCACTTAGCCGCAGGTTTTATGTCGGAGTTATCCCAGTTACCTGAGTTACCATCTCCTAGAAGGATGCCCTAACAAAGTCTAGGAGTCCTTCACTCCCAATGGTTTAACCGCGCGATCGGGTATTCAGTCCGATTATTTCTATGTTCCCGCGCATGATACATCCTTAAGACATTTATTGGTTGACCGTTGACTCTCAAGAATTCCTGCGCCTTTTGACGGGTTTTGTTTTTTTATCCCGCAGGGTGTCCAATAAACGCCCTCCTCACCAAGCAAGCTTGGTGGGGTTGCCGGTTTAGTCGCCGACGACCCGACCATGCAACAGGTTGTACTGGGTAACATGTTACCAGTAGCACTCGAAAGTGACCTGACGTAATATACAAGGTACAAGAATAAGAACAAGCTAAAATTGCTACCAGCTTTTATAGCAAGCTGATGTAAGTAGTTTATCCCGTCCCCTGTGACTTTTAGTTCATGCAATTGAAAAACAAAACCGCATTATTTATGGGATAATTTATGGTGTCGATTCATTCGATTAAAAATTCTTCAAGGTGGTGCCTCAGCATAGTCGCAGTCTAATGACTGAAATAAAGAAAAAATAAAAGCAAAAAATCGGTGGAGGGGAAGGAATAAGCGAAAGGCTTTAATGTTGAATAGGATGGTTACTGATGTTTATTGTGATTGTTCGTAGTAATATATATCTGGATGTTATTGATTGTGGTGGTTCTTATGTAATGGTGGTAGTGATGATGGTAATAGTAATAATACTAATTATTATTTGCATATCACGTAGTCTGGCTGATCGTTTGGGCACTACAGATGACTTTTCACCCGCATCCCCCCACCCATCTTTGTCTTCTGCCTCTCGCACTGCCTCTCTCATCCTTAGTCCTCTCCACTCACAAATGTTGTTTTCCTACCTCTTTTTCTGTCTGCCTCTGTGTCTTCCACCTTTGACTGTTCCCTGAAGTATTGTTTTGGCCATCCCAGATGAGCGGTTGCTTTGTTCAAACCACCTGAGTTTGCGTTTCTTTATCGTGGTAAGAAGTTCCTCGTAGTAATATATATTGCCTGCCATATTCATCTTTTCACTCCCTCATTTGTGACATTATTATAGGTAGTGCTAATAACGATGACAAAGACGTTGGGAAATTTTGATGGTGGTGGACATGGTCGGAGTGTTGCAGTATGATTTGTTATGTTGACAGTAATAAACCCTTCTGCTAACAAGTACAAAGATTGCAATTTTGGAGAAGGAGTTTAGTCAGTTATATCGACTCCAATGCTCGATTGGTACTTATCCCCGAAAGGATAAGGGCAAAGATGACCTGGGCAGGATTTGAATTCACAACGTACAACCGGGCGAAAAGCTGCCAAGCATTTCCTCGGGCTTTACGTTCTGCTATTTCATCGTCTTACACAAATGTATGATAATGTTTTAAAAATTTTGCACACGCCAAGCGATTTAAGTCGATTACATCGACTCCAGAGTTCAGCTGGTAGTTATTTTGTCAACCCTGAAAGAATGAAATGTAAAGTTGACACGGCGGAATTTGAACTCAGAATGTAAAGATTACAAAATGCTGGTAAGGATTTTGTTCAGCGTGCTAAAGATTCTTATTTCTTTATTGCCCACAAGGGGATAAACATAGAGGGGAGAAACAAGGACCGACAAAGGGATTAAGTCGATTACATCGACCCCAGTGCGTAAATGGTACTTAATTTATCGACCCCGAAAGGATGAAAGGCAAAGTCGACCTCAGCGGAATTAGAACTCAGAACGTAGCAGCAGGCGAAATACTGCTAAGCATTTCGCCCGGCGTGCTAACGATTCTGCTAGATCACCGCCTTCGCGTCGACAGTAATAACGTCAATCATGGTTGTGATAGTAAAATACTTGTACGGGCTTGTAATAGCGGTGATGAAACTGAACAAAAGAGTACAGTTTGAATATTAGTGATATACATGCGCTGAAACTGTTGTTGGTAAAAATGATAGTTATGATGATCGTTGTTATGGTTTCATGGAGACAGTGATGCCCACCATAATGGCAAAGAGTTCGTATTCCCTTCTAGTATAGGCACAAGGCCGGCAAATTTGGGAGAGTGGGGGGCTAATCGATTACATCGACAGCAATACTCGGGTATTGCTTATTCAATCGACTCCGAAAGGACGAAACGCAAAGCTGATATCGGCGGAATTTGAACCCAGAACGTAAAGACGAATGAATTACTGATAAGCCTTTTGTCCGGCGTGCTAACTATTTTGTAAGCTCGCAGCCTTTGCAAAGACTCAGTAATATCAATAGAAATACCATACAATACTTCGTTTTTGTATCTAGTTCGCCATATTCTTTATGTGTATTCGAGTGTTAAAACGAATTTTGCAGTGTCTAGGGAGAGCCATTATGGCAATATTCCTAATAGTGCGTGTGTTAATAATATTCGCGTAACGAATCCCCTTAGACACAACCAAATATCATACAATACCTCACGAAATCTAGCAACACCGACGATGACAAAACTATTATTATAAATACAACATCTCGAAAGTAGAAGTACAACCGGTTTTAGAGTTATTATTGTAGTTTTTTATGTTTGCTCAGAACAATGGTGATTTCTTTTAGCAGTCCTATGGCAATGTTGTTTAATCACTCTCTTTATTGCGAATATTGTGTCTCTTGGACAGTTGAATCTTTTAGCTGTTATATGTTGTAATCATTGGAAAGAAACCATAGAAAGACACCGCCTCGAAGGATTTAGCCGAGCAAATCGACCTTTTTTTAAGCCGGACAATTAGTACATTGATCTCGCTTGCCGAGGTCATATGTTACAGGGACGTAAACAACACAACACCGATTGTCAAGTGGATGCTGCGTAGAAACACAACGGAATCACAAAGACACACATATAGATATGTATACACACACACACTCATAGATATGTACAAACACACATACACATTCACACGCACAAGCATACAGTCAAACATACACATATACATACACATACACATATGACTCCGAAAGCACATTATTGCAAAGTGAAATTTGAAACCATAAAATCAACAATATTTATTTAGCAAGTATGTCGAAATTCTAATTTATCTATTAATCCAATTTTTAGAATGTTACATATCTGTAGATATATTTGAATATTTTGGTAAATACTTATAAATAAACAGAAGGTCGATTTTTCTTTCTGTGGTTTCCTATGCTACACCCAAGCCTAAAATCTGGCCTGCCATAGGTTCGTCATCACTCATTTTGAGCAAAAGTTTCCAATGCATTCTACTACTAAATTAAAGTGTAATTCGAGAAAACTATGACCGTTACATCTAACACAACTAGCGACCAGTACGTAGCTTCCATTTTAGCACGTTTTAATTGATGGTGTTATTGGTGTCCTTGTTGACTCCCATGTTATGTCTTATCCTGCAGACGTATGATTAACTGTATTTATTCCATTCTTTTGACATATAGAATAGACTCTGAACAAATGCACACACATCTTCTTCAAAAATTCTGACCACAACGTGAGAGAAAGTTGTGGCGAAAGAGTCAGCAGAAGTTCGACATTACCTTCTGCTGGAGCTTAGGTGTTTCGCTCATAAACACACACATCGCCCGGTCTGAGATTCGAACCCGCAATCTCTCGACCGCGAGTTCGGCGCTCTAACCACTAGGCCATGTGCCTCCACACACACACACACACACACATATATATGTGTGTATGCATGTATGTATGTATTTATGTATGTATGTATGTATGTATGTGTGTGTGTGTATATGTATGTATGTATGTATGTATGTATGTATGTATGTATGTATGTATGTATGTATGACGGGCTTCCAGTTTTCGTCTACCGTGCTCATGCACCGTGTCTGTCTGTCTGTTTCTCTGTCAGTTTTGTCACCAATACCGCTTGATAAGCGGTGTAGTTTTTTTTTATGTCCCTGTGACTTATCAGTTCGGTAAAAGAAACCGATAGTATAATTAGCTGGCGTAAAAATAAAAATAATGAGCTCGATTCGTTTGACTAAACTTCTAATGGCAGAAAGAAGTAAAAGAATAAAATATCAAAAGTATAAAATTATAAAAGAATTTGACTACACTACC
>NC_043003.1:57144596-57159596 GCF_006345805.1 Octopus sinensis | reverse complement strand
TGAGATTCTGGTAAAATACATGTATATGCACGAATGTATGCTCACACACATGCAACCAACGCATAAATAAATATATGTGTCTGTCTGTGTGCGTGTGTATGTATGTAACCATGCATATATATAATATATATATATATATATATATATATATATATATATATATATATATATATATACTCATATATATATATTAATCAGTGACTACATTTATGTGTTAGTATGTATGTATATATGTATGATTTCAGTACTTTAAATTGCATACGGTTGTGGTGGTGTGGTCTAGGATTTGCAGGGTTTCGAGTAGTGAGAGACCCCTAAATGTTCTCACAGCATACCCCTAGGAGAGGGAACTCTGACGTAAAACCGTGATCATGTTTGGGCTTGTACTAAGTAGTAAGCACAATAATTCGGTGGGTTGTACTCGTGTTGTACAGTCGTCTATCACTGTAACGGTTATCTCATTTGACATTCCATCATCTGAAGGTCCATTGGCAAAGACGAGTGGTGACATGTGCTGAGCTAACTTGTTGGAAGCGCAGAATAAGCTACAGTTCTTAGCATGTTACCTATGCTTCAAATCATGCAGTTTCCCAGCGGTACTAAAGAGACATGCGATAGATAATGCTCATAACGCCATGGACAACGCAGAGGCACAAAGGAGATGACGATCATCTGTGAGGGTGGTGAAATCACCGTACATTACTGATTATTCAGCAAGTCGTTTCAGCCATTGAGCAATAGCCACGCTGTGATAGCGCCTTCTAGAGTATAAATATCATGGCGACCCTATTAGGTATTTCGATCACTGTCAAATCGAATTTGACAGGAATATCATCATTGAAATTAAGGAATCTTGCCAAATGCTTACCATTAATATACAATTGTCATTTGTGCGTATACATATGCATGTTGGTTTAATTTTGTGAGTGTGTATATATACTTCTATAGGTGTGCATATCTTTTATACTTTATCTTTTTTCTTGTCTCAGCCATTAGACTGCAGCTATGCTGGAGCACCGTCTTCAAAAAATTTTAGTTGAATCCATCGAAACTATCATATTACATATATTATTCATCTGGTATTTATTCAATCGGGTTCTTTTTCCGAACCGCTAGGTAAATGGGACGTAAACACAACAACACCGGTTGTCAAGCAGTTGTTTGGGACAAAGACACACACACACACCAACACACATACACACGTACACACACACACACCAACACACATACACACGTACACACACACACCAACACACATACACACGTGCACACACACACACATACACACACACAGACACACACACACACACACACATATATATATATATATTACCCTATTGTTATTATTATTATATTTTCTTTGCACAGCTTCTAACGATGGAGATGTACTACGGTGCCAGCTCTTCACTACCAGTGAACGAAGGTAACACCTCTTATTTTTTGAGTACCTTCCGGAGTATTCGAGCGGTTCCAAGCAGTGCTCTTTTCTGTAAGTGTGCCACTCTTATTGCAGCTTCTATATGTTCCATGTACGTCTCAAGATTTTTACTTACTGTTCCCAGGGCTCCGACAATAATTGGTACTAGTACTACCTTTATCATCGACCACAACTGCTTAACTTCCCAATATAACATGCCATATCTTTCGACTTTTCTTTCTTCCTTATCGCATACCTTGTCAGCTTGGCATACTATATCTATGAACCAGCATCGCTTGCTTTCAGTCTCAATTAACACTATGTCTGGTTTCCTATTCTCTATCTCATTGTCACACTGAATTATAAAATCCCATAGGATTTTTGGATTATTATTTTCTATGATGCCTTCGGGTTTATGTTCGTACCACTTTTTTGCTCTGTCAAGTCCATACTTGTTGCAAAGTGTCCAATGGACAATCCTTGATATATTCCCATGACGTCTCTTATATTTTTTTCACGGCTAGTGGCGTACATTGACTAGTAATATGCCATACGTCTTCACCATTTTGCCCAAAAAAGTCTGCACCTTTAATATCTACAATACAATTTTCTGTGAACATTTTACCTTCCTTTTCTTTGCTTCCCTTTCTCCTTGAGTATTCGAAAATGAAAACATTCTTTTTATTGCAAAATCACTACAGTCTTCTCTAATCGGACATACAAACGAACATCTCTGGAAAATTTAAAAAACTTTAGTATCTACAATTTTGTGTGAAAATTTCATCTTTCTTTTCTCTCAGACGACCAGAATATGAAAATATAACATTTATTGCAACAACACAATTAGATGTACGATAAAAGAAATAGGGAGATAAGCGCCTGTCAATAAATTACAAACTTAAAAAAAAAAAATTAATTCAGAAATTCAAAAACTCAACAATGTGAACATCAGAATCTACACACATTATTATTTTTCTATCAATCAATATTATTATTTTTTTAATCAATCATCACCATCATCATCATTACTGTTGTTATTATTATTATTATTATTATTATCATTATTATTATTATTATTATTATTATTATTATTATTATTATCATTATTATTATTACATTATGACTTTTGCTTTGTACACCTGACTTCGTCTTTTGTTTTCTGTAAATTTGAACTATATATATATGTATATAGATATACCAGCACACACACACCTGAAGCTTCCACCAGTTTCTGCCTACCCAATTCAGTTACAAATCTTTGGGCGGAAAGAACCTATAGTATAAAAAATTTGCACGAGGTGCCACGCAGTGGGACTGAACCCAGAACTACGTAGTTGGGAAGAAAGATTTTAACTTGAAAGTCACGCCTTCGCATTATGCGGATGTATGTGTGTGATTGGTATTCTCTCAGTGTATTAATCTGTGACTATGTGTGTCTATGTGTGTGTGCAGATAACAATATTCAGGGATGTGGATGTCTGAAGAAATATTTGCTACACACACACAGACACAGACACACATATATACATATATACATATATATATACATACATATATATATATATTAATATATATATATATATATATATATATATATATATATACATACTTACATATATACGATATATGATTATACATTCACCATTCTTTTCACTCTTTCATAGACTCATATATTAGAGACAAGACAACATGATTTTAAGTTGTCTATTAAGAGTAATATGGCAAAAGGTGTTTATTATAAAAATATTGAATTGAAGAATAAAATTTACATGTAGACATACACACATGCACAAACACAGTTTCAAACATTCACAAACTACCTGCATACTCATACACACACATGTATATATGTATATATACGTACGTATGTATTTACATATATGTATATAAGTATATATATTAGCATGTATATAAATGTATATGTATATATATATACATATATATATATATATATATGCATGTATATATGTATGTATTTGTATGTATGCATGTATGTATATGTGTATAAATATATGTATGAGTGCTGTTTCTTTAGGAATAGCATGAGCGGCCATAGATTCTATGCTCACTGAGTCCATGTATCATATTAATACAAACATACATACATGCACATAGATATACATGTAAGACCGGACGTATAGAAAAGAATATATGGATATAATTATATACTTATATATATATATATGTATATATGCATGCACATACTTATATATATATATATATATATATATATATATATTATCTTTCTCTCTCTTTCTTTCTCTCTCTCTCTCTCTCTCTATATATATATATATATTGTGTGGTGTGTGTGTGTGTGTGTATATGTGGTGTGTGCGTGTATACATGTATATGTATCATTAATAAATTCCATTTGGCATAAGTGGATATCTGTCTATATGTATGTCTATATTACTATATATATGTATAAATATATATATAATATATAAGATATATGTATATACATATATGTGTATATACATATATATATATATATATATATATAGATATATATATATATATATATATATATATATATATGTATATACATATATATATGTATATATATATATATATATAAATATATATATACGTGTGTGTGTGTGTGTTAATTGTAAGTGTGCCTCTGTGTCTGTGTGTAGGATATAGGCACATGTTTATGTTTATAATTCTGTAAATATATATGTATATATCTATATATATATATATATAAGATGGTGTACACATTCGTATACAGTAACTTAGCAAGCAAAATTTAAATATCTCAATAGACATATAAGAAGAAAGCAACAACAATAACAGCAAAACCAACCAAAAATTCTAACCTCCTAATTACATCTTAATGACTAAATATTATTGGAATTTCTGTTTGTCTGAAAACAAACGATACGACACTCGGAGAGAAGTTTAGGAAATGAAAACATTCAGAAATTGATGTCGTTCTTAGAGAAGGTGGAGTTGGCGTCGATGTTTCGTTTTATTTCATCAGCTTTATCTCAATGGAATCGAATTTTAGAAAATATATTAGATTTCATAATTGCAAAGAGAAAAAATAAAATAATACGAAAAGGAAAAGGATTGATATATTCATGTGCTTAGTATGCGTATATATATGTCTATATATATATGTATGTGTACACACACACACACACACGCACACACACGCGCACACACACTCACAGACACCATATATATATATACATATATATACTTATGTATATGTGTGTGTGTATGTATTATGTTTACTTTGTGTGTATGTGTGTGTTTGAATTTCGTTGTATTGAATTTTTATTTTCAACACGGGAATTAAATTGAACTGCCATCACAACTTGATTCATTAATATACATATATGTATGTGTGTATGTATATATATATATATATATATATATATATATATATGCATATACATATGGATACATACATATATACATATATTTCCACACACATATACAGACACACACCGCCATGCATATATATATATATATATTCCTGAATATTTATATCTAAGTGTCCTACCTATCTATCTATCTATATATCTATCTATCTATCTATCTATCTATCTATCTATCTATCTATCATATCTATATATCTATTTATCTATCTATCTATCTTGTTATCTCTCTGCCTGTCTGTCTGTCTGTCTATCTATCTGTCTATTTATCTCGATCTATCTATCTATCTATTTATCTCTATCTATCTATCTATCTATCTATCTATCTATCTATCTATCTATCTATCTATCTATCTATCTATCTATCTATCTGTCTGTCTGTCTGTCTGTCTGTCTGTCTATCTATCTCTCTGTCTATCTATGCATCTATCTATTTGTGAATCTTGCTACCAATTTATATTGGATTTATATTTGATATACTCCTACTGTACATGTTTTGTAAGTGTGTATATCAACTGAAAGAATGAAATTTACCAATGCTCATAGACAAGCATATATAATGATGCTATTTATACACACATACCTGTACCTCAACCACACATGTATAAACGCCACTTATGTATATATATATATATATACATATATATACTTACACAATTGTATACACATAATATATATACTTTCAAACTTATGTATATAAAAGTATGTATATATATATAATGAGAAAGATAGATAGAGAGTGAGATACACATACATTCATCTATCTATATATTTGTATGTATATTTAATTGTGTATATTAGCTTAAAGGTTTGATTTTTCTTGTAATTGACTTCGTCATGAAGGATTGTTGTATACACACGCAAGCACAAATATACATGCACACATGTATACATACACATCTGGCTGTCTACCTCTTGATATAACATGTACACACCTATATATATATATATATATATATGTATCTATGTATTTATATATAAATATATATACGCATTACGCGCGCGAGCTCACAAACACATGTATATTTATATATATATATTTGTATATATACGTGTGTGTATATATATATATGTATATATATACACATATGTAATATGTAATATAATATATCTTTTCACCTGTCTATTTACCTATCTATCTAATATATTATATTTATAATTTATAAATGTATACCCTATATACACATGTGTAATATATAATATGTCATACAAGTATTCTTGTATGTATTAATCTATCTATTTAATATATATATATATACATATATATATATATATATATATATATATACAAACACACATAAACATACACTTTCTGATGTATTTTAAATTGCTAACACATTTTAAATGTATTTTGAATAAATTTCAATTTCTCTGATCTGGCTTTTCTTTAGCGTCCTTTAGAAATCATATAATTGAAGGCAACTTATAAACAGCTGTGGACATTAGGTAGTTACTGTTCTTTCCGTACTGCGATCAAATCTGTTCATACTCAATTTTGACTGCGGCGTTTTTGATAGATCTGAAGGTGTCCGGAAATTTGCTTTGTGATGTTTATTCCGGTTCTTTGCAGTCTAAATATAATTCCTGCCAAAATGAACATTGCTATTTATCTTGTGGAATGCTCAAGGAAAGTAACAGTCATTGGTATCTTCGAAATCCAGTTTTGTAAACTTGTTGGGCATCTGCTCTCTGCCAGTAATTGCCAGAGATAGTACTTCTGTTGTTGCTGAAGTACTCTTGTAATTTTTTAAATATTTTCAGTTTATGTTGCAGTTGAGAAGAAATACTTCACAGGGCACAAATTTCGCGAATTCCTTTGTTTATGTAAAATAAATACATATATGTGTGTATATATATTACAAATGTATGCCTGCATGTATGTATGTGTTTATATATATATATATATATTATATATATATATATAAATTAATAAATAAAATAAAACATATGCTATATACATACGTATATGTACGTACCTATCTCTACATGTATATATACATGCATATATGGGTACATGACACCCCCAACCCAAAAAACGTCGAACACAATGAAAACGAAAACATTTACTATCTAACTCCTGGACCATGGTTCAGATTTATTTTAGCACATAATCTAATTTGCTAGGCGGAGCCTTCTTCAGCAGGTACTGTTCTTTCTAGCGTACAAGAGTCCTATGATCGATGTCTCTTATCTGTTTAAATGTACACTGTATTCATATATATATATATTATATATATATATAATATATATATATGTATATATCTATCTACTGATCTATCTATCTATCTATCTATCTATCTATCTTTTATCTATCTATCTATATCTATCTATCTATCTATCTATCTATCTATCTATATATATATATATATATAATATATATATAGTATATATATATATATATATATATATATATATAATATATATATATATATATATTATATATATTTCTATTCATACACAAATGTCTGTATACACATACAAATGCATGTATACATATAAAGATATATATAATATAAGAAAAATGCTAAGAAATTATCGATTGTTGTCGATCCTAGGAAGAAGTCCTTTGAAGATGATATGTAGCCATCCAAAAGGCTCTGAGTTGCTTTTATGTGATGTGTTTTCTCTGGTTGGGGAAATTTTACTTACCGTTCTGCACTTACGCTATACAATCCAACCGTCCTATTTCCTCTTGAGAGTAGCGCATGTTTTTAGATCTCAAAACTTATACAAACGAGTAATCCCTGGGTGGCACAACATATTACGAAGCTCAACCAAATGTGCGTGTGCTCATAAAGTGTCATCCAACAATACGGGTGAAAAACATGTCAGTAACAACATTATATTTATCAGGTCGGTAAACAATATCGAAGCTGTAAAACAATAATTTGATTCTCCAATGTTACGGCTTCTCGTTCTTCTGTTCTATCATGCTTATCAAGCATGAAGCTAATGTGATTCACAAGCGAGGAATCATTTCAATAGTTGCTTGCGCCTCGTTTAAGATCGTAGCATGGTGGTTTTCTGGTTTGTGAAAATAAGGCTACTATTGGACAGTCTCTTCTTACAAAAATGATAATATAACCACTAATATCACCGTGATCACCGGACCGCCCAGGCTATCAGATGGTGGTACACACCGCTGGTCGCAATGCACTTCGCATTGTTTTAGCCTTCAAATGACGCCACCCCACTGTCTAAGCGAGCAGGCCAACAGATGTAAGAGTGAGAGAAAGTTGTGGCGAAAGAGTACAGCAGGGATCGCCACCAATCCGTGCTGGAGCCTCGTGGAGCTTTAGGTGTTTTCACGCAATAAACACTCACAACGCCCGGTCTGGGAATGGAAACCGTGTTCCTACAACCGCGAGTCCGCTGCCCTAATCACTAGGCCATTGCGACTCCACAACCACTAATATAATAGTCAAAATTTGCACAGATCTGCGAAAATATTTACTCTTTCATGCTCGAGATAGATCCCGCACTGAGCACAATGTAGATAGTTGTTCTGAATCTGAACGCATCTCTCCGTTTTCAAGTCCTCTATGAAGGATAGTAGGTATTGCACTCGAAAACGTAAACTTGTCCCCATTTGAGCGTACATTTCTTCTCTTAACAACTGTCACACTTTTGTATATTAGCATCATAATATTCCTCTTTTTAAAAGTATGCAAAAATTGGAGTTAGTTTATTTTCCTTCAAAACGCAATTTACGATGCGCTAGAAAGAAGCCCCTCTATTGGTCAGTCAAAAGACATCTCTACTTCAATTGCAGTGCTATTTATCCTCAGTGCTAACTGGAATCTGATTGTAGACAACTTGCATACACCACACAGAGTTACTTCACACAAACATTTCTATTTTTATATATATTTGCGATCTTCATGGGACTAACGACGTGAGCTCGCCCTTACTATGCAGCTATCACAAATTAATTAATAAATATCGCTGGAAGTTCAACGCAAAAAGTACTAGATTCGTAAATAACAAGAGAAATAATCCAACTGCATATGTCAGTGTTACATCGGAATGGAATTTCTGGCAGTAGTGGCCAAAAATAACGTCAGAACATTGCTGACGAAGAGGCACAGAAATGTGTATTTCATTTCGACAGTTTCCTTTGGGATTGTATTTACAAAACCTAAATTTCGAACAGACAGCGAAGATGTAGAAACAGAATGTCTATATTTAGTGACACTGGAAGAAATCAGAATAGATAAAAATTTCAGAATTACCACTATTTTTCAAGTATGTTATTTAACCACTTGCTTCATTCATACATTCGATACTATCTAAGGGAAGCACCTAAACTTTCGCAGCAGTGGTGATGCAGAGGCAATTCGACATCCTTCCGAACACTAAGTGGCACTTCTTTTAATACTTATTATACTCAGTTTTGTGGAGGCACATGGCCTAGTGGTTAGAGCATCGGACTCGCAGTTGAGGGATCGCGGGATTTGAATCTCAGATCGGGCGATGTGTGTGTTTATGAGCGGAACACCTAAGCTCCACGCGGCTCCGGCATAAGGTGATTGCGAACTTCTGCTGACTCTTTCGCCACAACTTTCTCTCACTCTTTCCTCCTGCATCTTGCAACTCAACTCCGATGGACCAGCGTCCGGTCCAAGTCGGGAACATATATGCCAAGGAAACCGGGAAACCGGCCCTAATGAGCCAGGCATGGCTCAAGTAGGAACAAACATACTCAATTTTACGCGTGAAACATCGACGGAAACGTTAAAATCGCACCAAAAATAAATAAATAATGCATTTTGAAAAATATGATTGTCATCCAGTGTGGTGAGCTACACAATCCAATGTAATTCTTCCACGTCAGACATTTCGATCGAGCGATGTGCCATGATTGTCTGACTCGGGTTTTGGTTACATTGGTCTTTCGCACGTTGAAATATCTCATTTGCGCACGCCATTGCTTCAGATGATAGCAGTACTCCAGTAACTGAACTGGTTGATCCGGGCCATTGACAATTTGTTGTCTATTCAACCGTTCAGCATTCAGCGTTATTCGCCATTGATTCAAATACGATTCATCTGCCGAAATAATTGTTACTATTTCTGAAAAGGAATCTACGCTGTTTTCACAAGATATAGCTCGGTCAGATACATTAGATTTAATTTAATAGATTAACTGCATACAACTGGGACTCTGTCAGTTACGATGACGAAGGTTCCAGTTGATCCGATCAACGGAACAGCCTGCTCGTGATATCAACGTGCAAGTGGCTGAGCACTCCACAGAAACGCGTACCGTTTGCGTAGATCTCAGTGAGATTCAGGATAACACAGAATGCTACAAAACTGGCACTACTCATTTTTTTCCAGTTGAATGAACTGGAGCAATTTGAAATGAAGCGTCTTACTCAAGGACTCAATACATCTCCGGCAATCGAACTCACGACTTTACGATCGCGAGCCGAATACTCATAACCATTAAGCCTCGCTCCCTCTCTGCATACTACTATACAAATCATAATGCATTTGATATGAGTCAAAATCACTTGCCTGATAAAGCATGATGGACAAATCAAACATACGGATTTCAAATAAACGCTACAAGATTAATTAAAGATTCAAGCTACACGTTTAGGCAACTGAAATTGACCCATGTCCATCTTTAGCTACAGTCATTGCTCGTAAGTTAAAATTCTTATTTAAAATTCTTAGGGCTTAAAATACTCTTCTGAACAATCTCCACGAAGCTGTTACCGAGTTGCAAAGCGATAATGCTCACAGATTTCATTGATAAATTGTGCATATTGTGTTGGAACAGAACTAAGTCGAACATGCAGAGACTATATTGTATCTCTTGAGTGAATCTATGTTTATGAGAAGTCTCAATTTATTTACATTGCTTCGAGAGTAGAAATATAAAGAGAGCTTTTAAGTTCGTATGTTTCCATTCACGAGCAGTGACCGAAAAGCTGGGACGATATGGAGCTATAGAGAACTAATCATATGCTCCATTCTGAATCAGCTAGATTACGTACGTGTGCTCTGCTTTCGATTATGATGAATCCAGTTTCACGAAATAATGTTTATACTGAATAAATTGTCATATAATTGGAATTTACCATCTCTCAAACATTTATTTAAGATAACATTGCAAGTAACAAAATAACACTTATCTAATATCACAAGCAACATACAAATGAATACATTCATACTACAACAATAAGCTTAGCAAGTTAATCCTCGTGAATTACCTCCCTCTATTATTAGGAAACGATAGTGAATAGAGAGGAAACTGATAGCTCATCCAATCACCCTTTTATAATACAACAGTTAAGTCATGCTATTATGAGGGTCAGTACGTTTTGAAACGATTAAAAATTTCTTCCATTTCGTAAAAAGAAATTCACTGGTTCGATCTATGTTGCATATAAGAAATGGTTTTTATAACAATCAATAAATCAAACAATGCACGCGCTCGCACGCACATACGCATGTTTGCATGCGAGCGTGGGTGTATTGGGTTGTCCGGAAAGTTCGTGCCGATTTTTAAAGTAAAGCAAAAGGTCAATAAATACTTGCCATTCCATTTTTAATCAACCAAATATGAACCATTTCGTTGCACAATGCGTCTCCATTTTCCCTTTAACTTGAAAATACCCTCTTCCCAGAATTGAGATGGTTTCATGGCAAAAAATTCATCAAGGTATCTTTTTACGTCATCCAAGGAATTGAAATTTTTGCCATTAAGACTATTCTGCAGAGACCTGAATAAATAGAAATCCGAAGGAGCAATATCTAGTGAATATGGAGGATGGGGTAACACATCCCAGCCGAGCTGCAGCAATTTTTGTCTGGTTCCCAAAGAAACGTGCGGTATTGCATTATCATGTTGGAAAACAGCACCCTTCCTGTTGGCCAATTCTGGAAGTTTCTCTTGAATTGCTGCTTTTAACTCGTCCAGTTGTGTGCAGTATTTCTCAGAATTGATTGTCTGGTTACTTGGGAGAATATCATAGTACAACATTCCTTTCCAATTCCACTAGACATAAAGCAAAGCTTTTTTAGAGTGAAGACCCACTTTGGAGGTGGCTAAGGGTGGCTCATGTCGCTTACTCCAAGATCGCTTTCTCTGAACATTTCGGTAGACATTTCTAATCAACTATCACAATTTGCTTTAAAAAAAGGCGCGTTTTTATTCCGTTTATAAAGCAAATCACTGATAGAAATGCGATCCAAAAGGTTCTTCTAACTCAACTCATGTGGTACCCAAACATCGTAGCGATTTGTATATCCAGACTTTACTAGGTGCTCATGAACGATGGGTTTTCATAGATTGAGGCTTTCTGCCAATTCTCGGGTTGTGCAATGTAGGTCATTCTCAATTAATGATTTGAATTGTTCATCATCTGTAGTGGATGGTCTGCCTGATCGCTCTTTATCAATAAGGCTACAATCTCCAGTTCGGAACCTTGCGAACCACTTCCGTACATTTCTTTCGGATAAAGAAACATCACCGTAAACTGCGCATATTTCTTTGGTTGCTTGTGAGGCATTTTTCCCTTTACGGAAAAAGAAAAGCGTTAAGTGCCGAAAATGAACTTTCTTATCTTCTATTTTAAAGGGTTACAGAATTAACACAAGTTATAGAAAAACAAACATTCTTCCACCAAAGGGTAGCTTAAACCTCGCTCTAAATGGAGGTGTAGTCAAATCCTATTTTATGGATTCAACCATGTTCCAAAATAAGTCGAAAGGTAAGCTATTATAAATCGGCACTAACTTTCCGGACAACCCAATATAAAGATAGCTACCTAGATTGATAGATTGAGAGGTAAATTGGTGCGCATACATATACACACATGGCACCAAATATTAATAATGTTAGTGCATCACATTCTCTGTATCTATCTATCTATCTATCTATCTATCTATCTATCTATCTATCTATCTATCTATCTATCTATCTATCTATCTATCTATCTATCTATTTGTACTCACAAACACATACATACACACGCACTACGCCAGTACACCACATATTTATATTCCTCTCGAATCGAAGATACTCTTAGTTAATCAAGAATTCACCTTGAATGACATTTAATATTATATTTAATATAATTGCTTTGTCCTTGTTATCCAAATTCTTGCTATTGGCAATTATGAATTAATTCTTTTAACTAATTTTTGATATAATAATGTTAATTGCTCAAGGCCATTAAAATTTCTGCTCATTTTTTTTTTTGCATTCATAAATGTTATATATGGTTGGAGCATGCTTTCACATCCGTCCACTTGACTCTAGGAAAAGAATTTTTTTTTTCTATTAAGGCATGTTAATTCGGAGAATTGTTGTTTGCTTGCGATCATCTTCATTTCTCAGTATCGATTGCATTTGTCTCATGTTTACCTTTTTCGTTAATCGAAGATAATATCAAATAATCAATAAATCAATTTATCCTACTTGGTATTTCATTATAGGTTTCTGTCCCCACCATCTGTCTGTCTGTCTGTCTGTCTCTCGCAACAATATCAACAATACGATTAACAACAATGGCAACAACACCAACGACTACAACAACAACTGCCACATTAGCAGAAGCATGGGCGAACAGACAAACACAGTGAGTTACAAGAAAGGTACGTAAAGACGGGTTCAAGAACAGAAGCAGTAGTAACGGGATTGGTGCGAGGCTGATGGGAGGGTCATAGTGCACCTAAAAACAATGACACACACAAACACACACACACACACACACACCACACACACACACACTCACACACACACACATGTATATATATATATAAGGCGAGCTGGCAGAAACGTTAGCACGCCGGGCGAAATGCGTAGCCGTATTTCGTCTGCCGATACGTTCTGTGTTCAAATTCCGCTGAGGTCGACTTTGCCTTTCATCCTTTCGGGGTCGATAAATTAAGTACCAGTTACGCACTGGGGTCGATGTAATCGACTTAATCCGTTTGTCTGTCCTTGTTTCTCCCCTCTACGTTTAGCCCCTTGTGGGCAGTAAAGAAATATATATATAAATATACACACGCAAACACAGATGTATGCGCATATAAGAATGCACATCATACAAGAACAGAATGGAATAATCAGGGCAAAAGCATACACGAAGACGGAAAATGTCACCGAGGAGGTCACAGATGTGTGACGAAAGATTCCCAGAGAATGGACATGAGTTAGAATAAGAACAGTAATAAACGAGTGAAGGACGAAAATATACTACGTGGGATTATTTGCCAAATAAATAAATGACTATCCCGAAATGCATCAATATCTGTTTCATCGCATGATTTCACATCAGCAATAGAGCAAAACGAATTCATAAACGTATATGTGTGTGTGTGTGTGTGTGTGAATTTATATCTGCACATATATTTGTGGTTGTATAGATACACACAAACACACACACATATATAGATGTAAATAGTAAAATTAATGTTCATGTATTGAATGCATTTATTGCCTGGATTTCACTTAATTGTCTGAAAAATTTACTTCCAAAATTAATCTTGTTCCGTCTAAATATTTCAAATATTTCAAATACTTCGACTGACGAAGGTATTGTGTCAGACGTTTTACTTACATAACCATTCGAAACATACGTATTAAATGCAATTAAAACAGTAGCATTTGGTTTTCACTTTATAACGTATTACATGATTCCATGTTTTTACAACCTTACCTGCTTTCGCTTCGTCTATACATTTCATATATGGGAGTGAGATGTTTCACTGGATCTCATTTTAAAAAACCTGGTAAAGTATATCGAATCAAAACATAAATATCTATCTATCTATCTATCTATCTATCTATCTATCTATCTATCTATCTATCTATCTATCTATCTATCTATCTATACATACATACATACATACATACATACATACATACATACATACAAACATACATACACGTGTGTATATCTGTGCGTGTGTTTACACATACATGTTCAGTTGAATGTTGGTAGTAAATGTTTAGCCAGATATGAACACCAAAAGTGCTCCATTTGGATTTTATTTAAATGTTAATATAATTTCCTATTATAACGCATCCAAAAATTCCATTACATTTCTGAGAGTAGGTTTCTGCCAGAATTGCAAGGTATAGAACGCAAAAGTCTCATAGAAATGGTACGAACTTTTTCTTGACACATTGTAGTGGATAGTCGAATCATGCGGCAAATAAAAATCGAGCTTGAG
>NC_043003.1:57129596-57139596 GCF_006345805.1 Octopus sinensis | reverse complement strand
ACAGAAAGATAGATAGATACATACATACATACATGCACACACACACATGTGTGTGCATGTATATATATATATATATATATATATATATATTGTCATAATTTTCAAAACAGCGGTGAGCTGGCTCAGCCGATAGCACGCAGGGGAAAATGCTTTGCGGCATTTGTCCATCATTATATTCAGAGTTCAAATTCCGCCGCGGAGGTCGTCTTTGCGATTCGTCCTTTCCGATACGATAAAATAACTACCAGTCAAGCGATGAAATCGACTAGCTTCTCGCACCAAATTTCCGGCCTTGCGCCTACACCAGAAAGGAATTTTAGTGAATGATTTGTGCTCGGATACTATCCGGTTAGACCAAATGTAGTATTAACAATGCTATGTTACATTTATACGTCCCTCCATCGGTTCATCCGTCCGTACGTATGTGCGCATGTATATATGTATGCATGCATGCATGCATGTACGTATGTATGACAGAATGGCTTCCATTTCTCTCTCTGTCGACTGGTCTCTTAAGGTAGAAGACTGATATTATTATACTTATCTCCTTTGCTTTCAGTATACCAACTCTCTATATACTAATTGTTGTATTACAACTATTGTGTGGAAAAGAATACATGCATATATTTACTGGAAATATGCAAATTGCTAATTTACTACAATATCACTGTAATTCCCTAATTCCGGTTCGTCACCAATGATTTAAATTTGCATATGTTGTCGTCTCATATTTTTAGATTACCGTTAAATACGACCGTAAACCGAGTACTTTACCTTATTGTGTGAGTTGACTTTCCTGCAGCTGTGGACAAAGTGGTGGCTTCAGAAAGCAATGGCCGAGCATTCAAATTACGATGCTTGTTTATGGAAGCTGGTGTCGCTTATTGCTAACTTCAATCTAGAATATATTAGCTTGTTCCAGTACACTGATATCATCTGTTGTCAGACCGGGCGTTGTGAGTGTTTATTGAGCGAAAACACCTAAAAGCTCCACGAGGCTCCGGCAGGGGATGGTGGTGATCCCTGCTGTACTCTTTTACCACAACTTTCTCTCACTCTTACTTCCTGTTTCTGTTGTACCTGTATTTCAAGGGGCCGGCCTTGTCACTCTCTGTGTCACGCTGAATATCCCCGAGAACTACGTTAAGGGTGCACGTGTCTGTGGAGTGCTCAGCCACTTACACGTTAATTTCACGAGCAGGCTGTTCCGTTGATTCGGATCAACCGGAACCCTCATCGTCGTAACCGACGGAGTGCTTCCACCATCATCTGTTGTGCGAATAGATCATCATGATATTTCTGAGATATATCTTGTAATATATTTCCAACTTACGATGAGTGAAATAACATACAGGTAGTTTAAGATTCAGACCTACATACGAGAATTTTCTCCACAGCTGCTTTATACATCGAGTTTTTGTTCTTCGTCTTAGCTTTTTTGTCTGCCTATATTATATCTATATATCCAGGAAAGCAGAGCAACTTCAGAAACAGATAATTGTCATCCATAGTTCTGCAAATTTGTAACACGACGGAAAAAGTTGTTCCATTCTAAAGCAGATGGCTGCAGCATGTATGGATTTCTTGAACTCTACAGTACGATATATTGAGGATAGCCATTCAGTAAAACAACCTCGTGTACTTTAAAATTAAGAACACACAAGATAATTTTTTCCAGAATGGCTACTGTCAATATTTTCTTGCTGAAAAGTCCAAACACTTCCGACATACTTCAGCCAAAGATGGATGGTGTAGCGTAGTTATGCTTCACTGAAGTTTTACTCTCGCTTTCGCAGTCAATAGTGGTAAATGATTTGACTGGTAGCGAATAAGAGTATTTTTACGATCATCGAACAGAATTGCACAAGGTAATAGTTACAACCGCCTGCATTAGGCGCAGATGTGGCTGTGTGGCAAAAGGTGTGGCAAGAAGGCGGTGAGGTGGTAGAAACTAAGCAGGCCGGGCAAAATGCTTAGCGGTATTTCGTCTACCGCTACGTTCTGAATTCAAATTCCGCCGAGGTCGACTTTTCCTTTTATCCTTTCAGGGTCGATAAATTAAGTACCAGTTACGTACTGGGGTTGATATAATCGACTTGATCCGTTTGTCTGTCCTTGTTTATCCCCTCTGTGTTTGGACCCTTTTGGGTAGTAAAGAAATAGGTATTTCGGCTGCCGCTACGTTCTGAGATCAAATTCCACCGAGGTCGACTTTGCCTTTCATCCTTTCGGGGCCGATAAATTAAGTACCAGTCACGCAGTGGGGTCGATGTAATCGACATAATCCCTTTATCTATCTTTACTTGTCCCCTCTACGTTTAGCACCTTTTGGGCAATAAAGAAATAAGAAGTTTGTTTCTTAACGTCATGGTTCCGAGCTCCCACTTGCCTGTATGTTTCTGCGTTGTCTTTGTGTCTTCATCACCACTTGACAACCTGTATTGATGTGTTTACGTCCTCGTAACTTAGCGGTTCTATCTAAGAGACCGATAGAAATAGTACCAGGTTTAAAAAATTAGTCTGAGGTTTGATTTGTTCGACTAAAAAAACCCTTCAAGTCAGTGATCCAGCATGACCGCAGTCAAATGACTGAAACAAGTAAAAGGATAAAAGAATAAAGGAATCCTATTTCGAACTACATCAATTTTGTCTTTGCCCTTCACACAGGGCGGTGGATGGCTATAGTTACGATGTCAAACTGGGTGCTTTATAGCATTGTTTCCGCTTCATTGCGTTCTGATTTCAAATTCCATCACAACCTACATCGATGATACGTTCTGAGTTCAAATTCCGCCAAAGTCGACTTTGCCTTTCATCGTTTCGGGGTCAATAAATTAAGTACCAGTTACGAACTGGGGTCGATGAAATCGACTTAATGCTTTTGTCTGTCCTTGCTTGTCCCCTCTATGTTTAGCTCCTTATTAAAGAAATAAGAACCGTTAGCACGTCGAGTAAAACCTTTAACGGTATTTCGTCCATTTTTACGTTCATATAACTCAAATACCACGGAGGTCGATTTTTTTTTTTACTTTTATTCTTTCAGGGTCGATAAAATAACTACTAGTCAAGTACTGGGTTCGATGTAATCGTCTTCCCCATTCCTTCAAAAACTCTCCGCTGGCCCGGTGCCGAAATTTGAATTGATGATAACAATAGTAACATTATTAATTATTATTACAAATATAGAGAGCGTTTGATTCACAGAAAAATCGTTAGCGCAGAACGATAAGTGCGTTGTGGTATTTGTGTTAGTAATTTGCATTGCGCGTTTAAATCTCCAGAATCCAGCAGAACTTTCATCCTTTTGGAGTGGATCAAGTAAATTACCAGCCAAATATTGGTTCGATTTAATCGACTACCCATCAGACTAAATTCCTGGCCCGTTGCCTATTTTAGGAACGTTCATTTACATCATTATTAGTTTACAGTAGCTTCATAGACGATTTTACAAAAGTTAGTGTATTATCAATTTGATGAGGGCCAATCTATCTAAGCAAAAGTTGAATTGTTTATTATTATGGACGTAACTAACACAGCCTTTACAATAAAATTTTACTGAATTTTCGCACGAACTCAATTTTCACTCCATGTTTTATATTAGAAATTAATAACGATTCTGGGAGAAAAAGACAACAATTTCTCTTAAATAAAACAGAATAGAGAATCTAAGTTTCCAGCGGATTTACATGCGTGAGGTCACATAATACAATAATTAACTACTTCTACCACGATCAGGAAAAGACAACGAAAAATGAATCTATTTTATTACACGATAGAAATGCAGTGCATTACATTATACGAATGAAACTAAATAATGGACATACGCATGCATATCTCTACGCCTATATATCTCAGAATTCCCATCCACACACGTATATATAAACACACGCATACATAAACATAAACATATATATATATATATATATTTGTGAATAGATGTGATGATAAAGATATGTATTAGATAAAAGCTCATGAAGGTAGCGAGTACATTTCATTTCATCTATGCGAGATATTTAATCATGGATTGCTCTGCGATTGCTCTACGACTCAGTCACTAGTTCAAGCAATAGCTTTATAAGATATATATATATATATACAAACACATCTACATACGTACTTATATATTAAACATATTTCTCTGTATGTGTGCAAGCGGATACACGCAAGCATTTTATTTCTACGTGATATTATGTACGTATTTGTGTGCGAGTATGTATCCTTATGTATATAACTTGTGTGTGTGTTTCAGTGCGCATCCGTGTGTGTATTGGTGATATGTAATATGAATGAGGGTTTTATATGTGGATATCATCTACCGTCTGTAAGATATGCAATGATATTTATCAAATTATAGCCAAAGTATGTTCAGATTTGGTTACAAATCTCAGATTACATCTGATATTTTCTCATATCTATCGTTCAGTAAAATGTTGGAAAAAAATTCTACCCGCATAGCACATTTCATTTTAATATATATATATATGAGCACATATATGCTCACCTAAATATATATATATATATATATATATATATATTATATATATATATATAATATATATATATATATATATATATATATATATGTGTGTGTGTATATATGTATATATGTATGTATGTGTGTATATATGTATTCATGTGTATGAATATATATCCGTATGTATGCATACGCATTCGTACATGGTTAGGCTTACATATATTTACCATTCAATATGCTAGTACGTAACATAATGTAAAATATTGAAAATAAAAATATATAAATATACTTTTGAAAAATAGAATATGTATATGACTTGCTTAATGTAATTGAACATGCATGTAACTAACTTCACGGTACAAAGGGATTTCAACACACACACGCGCACACACATACACACGCGCGCACACACACATACACACGCACGCACACTTTCCTAGACGCAGATTCGCGCATTCACACGCACACATAGGAATCTGATCAAACATAATATATCTCCTTATCTAACCATCTAAATTGCACATCTATGCACATGTGAGTATAAATTTGTACATATATCTCTGTATATGAATATATATATATATTTATATATGTATATGTACATACTCAAAGGCACATAAGCGTCTGTATATAGAGGTTAGATCGAAGGGGGAAACTCTATATACGGGTATGTATGTATGCGTAAGCGTATCAGAGAACACATCTATAAGTTACTAAGATAGGTTGTGTATGTGGCATATCTTCCAGAAATATATTTTCGAAATTTAGTTTCAAATACCAAGTTGTATCTCATATGTTATAGTATGCTATCTGACATTCTGCAAAATCTCTTGAAAAATGATATATTGTATATTAATATGGAAAGTAAATAAGCTACAGAACTCTATCAATGTATCTTTATAAATATTTCCCAGTCCCTTTCGTTCTCTCGCTCTCTCTCTCTCTCTCTCTCTTTCTTTGTTTCCTCCTTTCTTGCTTTCGTTCTATCTCTCTTTCCCACTCTCTATTTTTCTATCGTACTCTCAAGTATCTGTTGATACGAGTGTCTTGATATAGATTGTAAATATCTATCTATCTATCTATCTATCTATCTATCTATCTATCTATCTATCTATCTATCTATCTATTTATCTATCTACCACTTACCAACCTTCCAATCTACTTATTTTACTACGTACGTACGCCTATACGTACGTACGGACCTACTTTCCAGCTTCCCTACTTACCTACCTACCTACCTACCTACCTACCTACCTACCTACCTACCTACCTACCTATCTACCTATCTTCCTACCTACCGACTTATCGGCCTATGTGTATCTAATATGTGTGTATGTGTGTGTGTATGTGTGTGTGTGTGTGTGTATGCCTGTATGTATCTATATATCTGCAATCATATATCTTGTCTCCAGCAATATAGAAGCTCCAGTAATATTTAGTGAAATTTGACATTTTTATAATTAAAATATATATACACAAATACAAGCATATACACAAGCAAAAATACTTACATACATACAGCTTCTATATTCAGATTACAAATTTACATTTATACCAACAATAATTGGTGCACTTGGTTTTGTAAGTGAATTTCTTACTTGTTAGCCTGGATAATCTTGGATTTTCAGAAAGAAAAATCAATCAAACTGACTGGCACACTACAAATGCTAGCTGTAAGTATAACAGTAAAACTCTGCAAGAATTTCCTAAGTTTTAAAGCGTACATTGTTTTCGTTATGTACACTCTAACGATGGAGTTTTGTATCTTTGTCGGAAGCCATCTCTTTCTTCAAAGGAAGAATACAAATAACTAAAAACTAAAAACACAAATATTCATACATACATTCATACAAAAATGCATACATACATAATTACATAATACATATTTAAATACATACATACATACATACATACATACATACATACATACATACATACATACATACATACATACATACATGCATACATACATACATACATACAGATAGACATACATATATACATACGTATATGCATATGGACATTCATACATACAGTTGTTCTAAAATGTCCTCACGGTACTGCCTCCCTATGTTGCACGATTTTGTTGCTAAAACAATTTACAATGCCATCCGCAAAAAAGACTTTCTGAAATTAACTTCGAAATACATTCATAAACACCAACTCAAGGAATGCTAGTGAAATATTCACATCAAAATGTCTGTCAAATGTAAGCATAACAGGCCGGAGATTGTTGTTTGGGACAGAGGGAGAATGGTATGTATCACCAGAACGGTTAGCGGCCCTGCAGATTTGAATATCTCTTTGAAAATCAAAGAAAAAGGGGTTATCTATGGACAACTGCTTCGAAACGGCCAGCTTCTCTATTCTGACTATGAATTCATATTCATACCAATAATTATTGGAGCACTAGGTTTTGTTAGTGAATGCTTAAAGGAGTCTCTGGATAAACCGGGATGTTCAGAAAGAGAAACTGACTAGCTGATTCGTGCATTATTGATTCGTACATCACAAGTGTAAGCTGTGAGTGGAACAGTAAAAATATGCAAGACTTTTTCCAAGTTCCAAATATGAATTTGTCTGTGTTAACTACATCCCAAAGATGGAGTCTTTTATCTTTGTTGGAAACCGGATTCCTCCTCAGTGGAAGATTTATGATAATTAAAAAATAAAAGAGACATGTATATATAACCAATAATGGTAAACATTTTGGTGGCGATTGATCAAAATTTAATGTTGGAAATGTTATAGCTGGATCGAAATTAAAACGTAAACTTGTTACTAATATTCTTCTTTTGAAAATCTTGTGTAAGTTAACCAATAAAGTGTGAAACATAGTAAAGAAAAGAAAATCTATGTGAGATCCATTTTTGAGGACTTTGAAAAAAGAATACCTGAAATGTATTTCTTATATAGGATTGCATGCGAGTAAATTCGATACATATGTTCGGATGTAAGTGCGTTTCATGCATATGTTTGGATGAAGAAAAAAAAAAACAACTAGTCAGTTCTTCTCTGAGAAAGTTGTTGAAAATCTGGCAAGACAAAGTCCGTGAACCGAAGTTCCACTCTCAAGCTGATCTGCTAAGCATTTACACATTGCTGAGGAGATCAGGTAGGTAAGCCACGTTGTTCGAATGCCTGACACATGACTACTCAAAAGATTTTTACAGTGCATTGCTTGAAGGCATGTATACACAAGGTGGGGTCCAGCAAAACCGCTTCAAAGGTACAATCAGTGTCGCACTGAAGTGCTTTCACTGAGAGTTGATGTAGTGCCACTTCTTTCGAAAAGAATAGGATTGCAGGAGCACCAACATAACGTGAGCTGCGCAAGTCCAGATCCAACTACTTGCCTTCATTCCCAACAGACCAACAGCTCCTGAACTACAGCAGAACCTTCCGAGCACCAGTAAGCTTGATCGGCCACGGGCAAACGCTCCGTCGCCAATCTTCTCCCATATGATGTACTGGTCGTCGTCAACAATGACGGTCGGCATTACATTTGCCAGTACTGTGAGATTTTCTTTTCGCAAAAGTCAATGTTTCTATACACACATATACATATTCGATTCAATTGCATTTTGGCCTGTGTTTAGAAAGACTCAAACTTCAAGTTAACGTATAAGCCTTTGGCAAAGATCGAACATTTAACGTTCCTTCGTGACGTTACGTTTTCGTACAAACAAGAGAAAAAGTAGTAATTGGTAATGGGTGAGGGTGATGGATTTCAGCGGTTGAATTGATAAGACGAAGTAATTGTTAAAAAAATACATTCATAGCTATTAATTATACGTTTATAGGATTTGTAATCAGTGTTTCTTCTGCTATAAAGCGAGCCCACTAATTTTTCCCCCTACACGCACACACACACATACGCACAAACATACATATGTATACACACACACACACACACACACACACATATATATATATATATATATATATATATATATATATATACAGAGAGAGAGAGAGAGAGAGAGAAAGTGAGAGAGATTGAGAGTAATTTATTTGAAATTGCAAGGAGGAAATATAGAGAGTTAAAACGTCAACACAGGAGAAGCAAAATTTAAGACATATGGATTCACCTTAAGGATTTAATGGAGAAAGAATGCGGCTCAACGATTCGGGCGTTAGTATTTCACTATAAGAAAAGAAAAAGCATGGGTTTCATGAGAAGCACAAGTTGGTGAAAGAGAAAGAAGTAATGTCGAGGAGTTAGAAATGAGGTGGGAATGCCGTTCTGCTAAGAGAGTTAAGATAGGGAGTTGTAGGTATATATCAGAAAATATAGGAGAGTAATCACTTTTGATCGTGGCACATGCGGGTTTAGTGGGGCTTTATGCGCGTAAATATTGCATGTGACGAATTATTGTCGTGTAGTTTATCGGAGCGTGGGTGGGATGATGTGTTGTTGTGTATAAGCATTAAATATGCATGAAAGTAGTGCAGATGTGAGTGGGTGGAAGAAAGTGCGAGTGGAAGGCAAAAGGATTGTTGAAGACATGTGCAGAGTATAATAGATGTGAATATAAGGGTAGGGTAGGAACATTATTACACGGGAGTAAATTAGGAACTGAAATAAGCAAACGTGAAAGGAACGGTGCGAGTCCTGTTAAAGAAGAAAACTAGAGAAATATTAATTACAATACACACTCTATCTATCTATCTATCTATCTATCTATCTATCTATCTATCTATCTGTCTGTCTGTCTGTCTGTCTGTCTGTCTGTCTGTCTGTCTGTCTGTCTGTCTGTCTGTCTGTCTGTCTGTCTGTCTGTCTGTCTGTCTATCTATCTATCTATCTATCTATCTATCTATCTATCTATCTATCTGTCTGTCTGTCTGTCTGTCTGTCTGTCTGTCTATCTGTCTGTCTATCTGTCTGTCTGTCTATCTATCTATCTATCTATCTATCTATCTATCTATCTATCTATCTATCTATCTATCTATCTATCTACACATGCACACAGATACACACACATGAACGCAATAAACAAATATTAAATCGGTAAATCCCCTAATGCTTGTCATCAGATCTGCAAATTGAAGGAGAAAGAATATTTCAAAATTCTAAACACCAAAAAAAGAAAGAAAAAAACAACGAACACCCCCTCCCCACCGGACATTTCATTTTTTCCAAATTTAAACCTATTTTTTTTTTGCTCTTTCTGAATATTTCATATTCCAAAGAATAAAATCGAAAATCGCTAACAGGAATAATATAAATGAGGGTGTGTTTCAATGCTACATGTTAAAACGAATGTTTTCTTTAGTAAGCGATGTTTCCCAGGTATATATGGCGCACATTGTAATATGCAACGAAGGATATAATGGATATGTGAAACAGCGGGACTGAATATACACTTTATTTTCTTATGAAAGTCATGTATTTGAAGATATCAATGAAAATTTTGTGACAGTGCGGAATCACATGATGTAGAGAGAAACATTGGTTTCTTGCACGTGCACGTGTGTGCGTGCGTGCGTACGCGTATGTACATGTGTATGTGATATTTGCGT